>NC_064644.1:6092006-6395036 GCF_023864345.2 Schistocerca serialis cubense
TAAGATATTTCCTTCTAAATCGAGTAACGTTTCTATGGAAACGACAGGATTTTCTTTTGGGATACGACAATCACATTTCCGATCCACTAATCCTTCTTTACTGCATCCCTCACTCCCACTCATTGACGAATTCACACGGAAATTGCGTCGCTATGAAATACTATGTGTTCAAAGACATTTCCTTCTAAATCGAGTAACGTTTCTATGGAAACGACATGATTTTCTTTTGGGATACGACAATCTCATTTCCGATCCACTAATCCTTCTTTACTGCATCCCTCACTCCCACTCATTGACGAATTCACACGGAAATTGCGTCGCTATGAAATACTATGTGTTCTAAGACATTTCCTTCGAAATCGAGTAACGTTTCTATGGAAACGACAGGATTTTCTTTTGGGATACGACAATCTCATTTCCGATCCACTAATCCTTCTTTCCTGCATCCCTCACTTCCACTGAGTGACGAATTCACACTGAAATAGCGTCGCTATGATATACTATGTGTTCCAAGACATTTCCTTCTAAATCGAGTAACGTTTCTATGGAAACGACAAGATTTTCTTTTGGGATACGACAATCACATTTCCGATCCACTAATCCTTCTTTACTGCATCCCTCACTCCCACTCATTGACGAATTCACACGGAAATTGCGTCGCTATGAAATACTATGTGTTCTAAGACATTTCCTTCTAAATCGAGTAACGTTTATATGGAAACGGCAGGATTTTCTTTTGGGATACGACAATCTCATTTCCGATCCACTAATCCTTCTTTACTGCATCCCTCACTCCCACTCATTGACGAATTCACACGGAAATTGCGTCGCTATGAAATACTGTGTGTTCTAAGACATTTCCTTCTAAATCGAGTAACGTTTCTATGGAAACGACAGGATTTTCTTTTGGGATACGACAATCTCATTTCCGATCCACTAATCCTTCTTTACTGCATCCCTCACTCCCACTCATTGACGAATTCACACGGAAATTGCGTCACTATGAAACACTATGTGTTCTAAGACATTTCCTTCTAAATCGAGTAACGTTTCTATGGAAACGACAGGATTTTCTTTTGGGATACGACAATCTCATTTCCGATCCACTAATCCTACTTTACTGCATCCCTCACTCCCACTCATTGACGAATTCACACGCAAATAGCGTCGCTATGAAGTACTATGTGTTCCAAGACATTTCCTTCTAAATCGAGTAACGTTTCCATGGAAACGACAGGATTTTCATTTGGGATACGACAATCACATTTCCGATCCACTAATCCTTCTTTACTGCATCCCTCACTCCCACTCATTGCCGAATTCACACGGAAATTGCGTCGCTATGAAATACTATGTGTTCTAAGTCATTTCCTTCTAAATCGAGTAACGTTTCTATGGAAACAGCAGGATTTTCTATTGGGATACGACAATCTCATTTCCGATCCACTAATCCTTCTTTACTGCATCCCTCACTCCCACTCATTGACGAATTCACACGGGAATTGCGTCGCTATGAAATACTCTGTGTTCTAAGACATTTCCTTCTAAATCGAGTAACGTTTCTATGGAAACGACAGGATTTTCTTTTGGGATACGACAATCTCATTTCCGATCCACTAATCCTTCTTTACTGCAACCCTCACTCCCATTCATTGACGAATTCACACGGATATTACGTCGCTATGAAATACTATGTGTTCTACGACATTTCCTTCTAAATCGAGTAACGTTTCTATGGAAACGACAGGATTTTCTTTTGGGATAAGACAATCCTATTTCCGATCCACTAATCCTTCTTTACTGCATCCCTCACTCCCACACATTAACGAATTCACACGGAAATTGCGTCGCTATGAAATACTATGAGTTCTAAGACATTTCCTTCTAAATCGAGTAAGGTATCTATGGAAACGAAAGGATTTTCTTTTCGGATACGCAATCACATTTCCGATCCACTAATCCTTCTTTACTGCATCCCTCACTCCCACTTATTGACGAATTCACACGGAAATTGCGTCGCTATGAAATACTATGTGTCTAAGACATTTTCTTCTAAATCGAGTAACGTTTCTATAGAAACGACAGGATTTTCTTTTGGGATACGACAATCTCATTTCCGATCCACTAATCCTTCTTTACCGCATCCCTCACTCCCACTCATTGACGAATTCACACGGAAATTGCGTCGCTATGAAATACTATGTGTTCTAAGACATTTCCTTCTAAATCGAATAACGTTTCTATGGAAACGACAGGATTTTCTTTTGGGATACGACAATCTCATTTCCGATCCACTAATCCTTCTTTACTGCATCCCTCACTCCCACTCATTGACGAATTCACACGGAAATTGCGTCACTATGAAATACTATGTGTTCTAAGACATTTCCTTCTAAATCGAGTAACGTTTCTATGGAAACGACAGGATTCTCTTTTGGGATACGACAATCACATTTCCGATCAACTAATCCTTCTTTACTGCATCCCTCACTCCCACTCATTGACGATTTCACACGGAAATTGCGTCACTATGAAATACTATGTGTTCTAAGACATTTCCTTCTAAATCGAGTAACGTTTCCATGGAAACGACAGGATTTTCATTTGGGATACGACAATCACATTTTCGATCCACTAATCCTTCTTTACTGCATCCCTCACTCCCACTCATTGACGAATTCACACGGAAATTGCGTCGCTATGAAATACTATGTGTTCTAAGTCATTTCCTTCTAAATCGAGTAACGTTTCTATGGAAACGACAGGATTTTCTATTGGGATACGACAATCTCATTTCCGATCCACTAATCCTTCTTTACTGCATCCCTCACTCCCACTCATTGACGAATTCACACGGGAATTGCGTCGCTATGAAATACTCTATGTTCTAAGACATTTCCTTCTAAATCGAGTAACGTTTCTATGGAAACGACAGGATTTTCTTTTGGGATACGACAATCTCATTTCCGATCCACTAATCCTTCTTTACTGCATCCCTCACTCCCACTCATTGACGAATTCCCACGGAAATTGCGTCGCTATGAAATACTATGTGTTCTACGACATTTCCTTCTAAATCGAGTAACGTTTCTATGGAAACGACAGGATTTTCTTTTGGGATAAGACAATCTCATTTCCGATCCACTAATCCTTCTTTACTGCATCCCTCACTCAAACACATTGACGAATTCACACGGAATTTGCGTCGCTATGATATACTATGAGTTCTAAGACATTTCCTTCTAAATCGAGTAACGTATCTATGGAAACGAAAGGATTTTCTTTTCGGATACGCAATCACATTTCCGATCCACTTATCCTTCTTTACTGCATCCCTCACTCCCACTTATTGACGAATTCACACGCAAATTGCGTCGCTATGAAATACTACGTGTCTAAGACATTTTCTTCTAAATCGAGTAACGTTTCTATGGAAACGACAGGATTTTCTTTTGGGATACGACATACATATTTCCGATCCACTAATCCTTCTTTACTGCATCCCTCACTCCCACTCATTGACGAATTCACACGGAAATTGCGTCGCTATGAAATACTATGTGTTCTAAGACATTTCCTTCTAAATCGAGTAACGTTTCTATGGTAACGACAGGATTTTCTCTTGGGATACAACAATCTCATTTCCGATCCACTAATCCCTCTTTACTGCATCCCTCACTCCCACTCATTGACGAATTCACACGGAAATTGCGTCACTATGAAATACTATGTGTTCTAAGACATTTCCTTCTAAATCGAGTAACGTTTCTATGGAAACGACATGATTTTCTTTTGGGATACGACAATCTTATTTCCGATCCACTAATCCTTCTTTACTGCATCCCTCACTCCCACTCATTGACGAATTCACACGGAAATTGCGTCGCTATGAAATACTATGTGTTCTAAGACATTTCCTTCTAAACCGAGTAACGTTTCTATGGAAACGACAGGATTTTCTTTTGGGATACGAAAATCTCATTTCCGATTTACTAATCCTTCTTTACTGCATCCCTCACTCCCACTCATTGACGAATTCACACGGAAATTGCGTCGCTATGAAATACTGTGTGTTCTAAGACATTTCCTTCTAAATCGAGTAACGTTTCTATGGAAACGACAGGATTTTCTTTTGGGATGCGACAATCACATTTCCGATCCACTAATCCTTCTTTACTGCATCCCTCACTCCCACTCATTGACGAATTCACACGGAAATTTCGTCGCTATGAAATACTATGTGTTCTAAGACATTTCCTTCTAAATCGAGTAACGTTTCTATGGAAACGACAGGATTTTCTTTTGGGATACGACAAACTCATTTCCGATCCACTAATCCTTCTTTACTGCATCCCTCACTCCCACTCATTGACGAATTCACACGGAAATTGCGTCGCTATGAAATACTATGTGTTCTAAGACATTTCCTTCTAAATCGAGTAACGTTTCTATGGAAACGACAGGATTTTCTTTTGGGATACGACAATCTCATTTCCGATCCACTAATCCTTCTTTACTGCATCCCTCACTCCCACTCATTGACGAATTCACACGGAAATTGCGTCGCTATGAAATACTATGTGTCCAAGACATTTCCTTCTAAATCGAGTAACGTTTCTATGGAAACGACAAGATTTTCTTTTGGGATACGACAATCTCATTTCCGATCCACTAATCCTTCTTTACTGCATCCCTCACTCCCACTCATTGACGAATTCACACGGAAATTGCGTCACTATGAAATACTATGTGTTCTAAGACATTTCCTTCTAAATCGAGTAACGTTTCCATGGAAACGACAGGATTTTCATTTGGGATACGACAATCACATTTTCGATCCACTAATCCTTCTTTACTGCATCCCTCACTCCCACTCATTGACGAATTCACACGGAAATTGCGTCGCTATGAAATACTATGTGTTCTAAGTCATTTCCTTCTAAATCGAGTAACGTTTCTATGGAAACGACAGGATTTTCTATTGGGATACGACAATCTCATTTCCGATCCACTAATCCTTCTTTACTGCATCCCTCACTCCCACTCATTGACGAATTCACACGGGAATTGCGTCGCTATGAAATACTCTGTGTTCTAAGACATTTCCTTCTAAATCGAGTAACGTTTCTATGGAAACGACAGGATTTTCTTTTGGGATACGACAATCTCATTTCCGATCCACTAATCCTTCTTTACTGCATCCCTCACTCCCACTCATTGACGAATTCCCACGGAAATTGCGTCGCTATGAAATACTATGAGTTCTAAGACATTTCCTTCTAAATCGAGTAACGTATCTATGGAAACGAAAGGATTTTCTTTTGGGATACGACAATCTCATTTCCGATCCACTAATCCTTCTTTACTGCATCCCTCACTCCCACTCACTGACGAATTCACACGGAAATTGCGTCGCTATGAAGTACTATGTGTTCTAAGACATTTCCTTCTAAATCGAGTAACGTTTCTATGGAAACAACAGGATTTTCTTTTGGGATACGACATACCCATTTCCGATCCACTAATCCTTCCTTACTGCATCCCTCACTCCCACTCATTGACGAATTCACACGGAAATTGCGTCGCTATGAAATACTATGTGTTCTAAGACATTTCCTTCTAAATCGAGTAACGTTTCTATGGTAACGACAGGATTTTCTCTTGGGATACGACAATCTCATTTCCGATCCACTAATCCCTCTTTACTGCATCCCTCACTCCCACTCATTGACGAATTCACACGGAAATTGCGTCACTATGAAATACTATGTGTTCTAAGACATTTCCTTCTAAATCGAGTAACGTTTCTATGGAAACGACAGGATTTTCTTTTGGGATACGACAATCTTATTTCCGATCCACTAATCCTTCTTTACTGCATCCCTCACTCCCACTCATTGACGAATTCACACGGAAATTGCGTCGCTATGAAATACTATGTGTTCTAAGACATTTCCTTCTAAACCGAGTAACGTTTCTATGGAAACGACAGGATTTTCTTTTGGGATACGATAATCTCATTTCCGATTTACTAATCCTTCTTTACTGCATCCCTCACTCCCACTCATTGACGAATTCACACGGAAATTGCGTCGCTATGAAATACTGTGTGTTCTAAGACATTTCCTTCTAAATCGAGTAACGTTTCTATGGAAACGACAGGATTTTCTTTTGGGATGCGACAATCACATTTCCGATCCACTAATCCTTCTTTACTGCATCCCTCACACCCACTCATTGACGAATTCACACGGAAATTTCGTCGCTATGAAATACTATGTGTTCTAAGACATTTCCTTCTAAATCGAGTAACGTTTCTATGGAAACGACAGGATTTTCTTTTGGGATACGACAATCTCATTTCCGATCCACTAATCCTTCTTTACTGCATCCCTCACTCCCACTCATTGACGAATTCACACGGAAATTGCGTCGCTATGAAATACAATGTGTTCTAAGACATTTCCTTCTAAATCGAGTAACGTTTCTATGGAAACGACAGGATTTTCTTTTGGGATACGACAATCTCATTTCCGATCCACTAATCCTTCTTTACTGCATCCCTCACTCCCACTCATTGACGAATTCACACGGAAATTGCGTCGCTATGAAATACTATGTGTTCCAAGACGTTTCCTTCTAAATCGAGTAACTATTCTATGGAAACGACAGGATTTTCTTTTGGGATACGACAATCTCATTTCCGATCCACTAATCCTTCTTTACTGCATCCCTCACTCCCACTCATTGACGAATTCACACGGAAATTGCGTCACTATGAAATACTATGTGTTCTAAGACATTTCCTTCTAAATCGAGTAATGTTTCTATGGAAACGACAGGATTTTCTTTTGGGATACGACAATCTTATTTCCGATCCACTAATCCTTCTTTACTGCATCACTCACTCCCACTCATTGACGAATTCACGCGGAAATTGCGTCGCTATGAAATACTATGTGTTCTAAGACATTTCCTTCTAAACCGAGTAACGTTTCTATGGAAACGACAGGATTTTCTTTTGGGATACGAAAATCTCATTTCCGATTTACTAATCCTTCTTTACTGCATCCCTCACTCCCACTCATTGACGAATTCACACGGAAATTGCGTCGCTATGAAATACTGTGTGTTCTAAGACATTTCCTTCTAAATCGAGTAACGTTTCTATGAAAACGACAGGATTTTCTTTTGGGATGCGACAATCACATTTCCGATCCACTAATCCTTCTTTACTGCATCCCTCACTCCCACTCATTGACGAATTCACACGGAAATTTCGTCGCTATGAAATACTATGTATTCTAAGACATTTCCTTCTAAATCGAGTAACGTTTCTATGGAAACGACAGGATTTTCTTTTGGGATACGACAATCTCATTTCCGATCCACTAATCCTTCTTTACTGCATCAGTCACTCCCACTCATTGACGAATTCACACGGAAATTGCGTCGCTATGAAATACCTTGTGTTCTAAGAGATTTCCTTCTAAATCGAGTAACGTTTCTATGGAAACGACAGGATTTTCTTTTGGGATACGACAATCTCATTTCCGATCCACTAATCCTTCTTTACTGCATCCCTCACTCCCACTCATTGACGAATTCACACGGAAATTGCGTCGCTATGAAATACTATGTGTTCTAAGACATTTCCTTCTAAATCGAGTAACGTTTCAATGGAAACGACAGGATTTTCTTTTGGGATACGACAATCTCATTTCCGATCCACTAATCCTTCTTTACTGCATCCCTCACTCCCACTCACTGACGAATTCACACGGAAATTGCGTCGCTATGAAATACTATGTGTTCTAAGACATTTCCTTCTAAATCGAGTAACGTTTCTATGGAAACAACAGGATTTTCTTTTGGGATACGACATACCCATTTCCGATCCACTAATCCTTCTTTACTGCATCCCTCACTCCCACTCATTGACGAATTCACACGGAAATTGCGTCGCTATGAAATACTATGTGTTCTAAGACATTTCCTTCTAAATCGAGTAACGTTTCTATGGTAACGACAGCATTTTCTCTTGGGATACGACAATCTCATTTCCGATCCACTAATCCCTCTTTACTGCATCCCTCACTCCCACTCATTGACGAATTCACACGGAAATTGCGTCACTATGAAATACTATGTGTTCTAAGACATTTCCTTCTAAATCGAGTAACGTTTCTATGGAAACGACAGGATTTTCTTTTGCTATACGACAATCTTATTTCCGATCCACTAATCCTTCTTTACTGCATCCCTCACTCCCACTCATTGACGAATTCACACGGAAATTGCGTCGCTATGAAATACTATGTGTTCTAAGACATTTCCTTCTAAATCGAGTAACGTTTCTATGGTAACGACAGGATTTTCTCTTGGGATACGACAATCTCATTTCCGATCCACTAATCCCTCTTTACTGCATCCCTCACTCCCACTCATTGACGAATTCACACGGAAATTGCGTCACTATGAAATACTATGTGTTCTAAGACATTTCCTTCTAAATCAAGTAACGTTTCTATGGAAACGACAGGATTTTCTTTTGGGATACGACAATCTTATTTCCGATCCACTAATCCTTCTTTACTGCATCCCTCACTCCCACTCATTGACGAATTCACACGGAAATTGCGTCGCTATGAAATACTATGTGTTCTAAGACATTTCCTTCTAAACCGAGTAACGTTTCTATGGAAACGACAGGATTTTCTTTTGGGATACGATAATCTCATTTCCGATTTACTAATCCTTCTTTACTGCATCCCTCACTCCCACTCATTGACGAATTCACACGGAAATTGCGTCGCTATGAAATACTGTGTGTTCTAAGACATTTCCTTCTAAATCGAGTAACGTTTCTATGGAAACGACAGGATTTTCTTTTGGGATACGACAATCTCATTTCCGATCCACTAATCCTTCTTTACTGCATCCCTCACTCCCACTCATTGACGAATTCACACGGAAATTTCGTCGCTATGAAATACTATGTGTTCTAAGACATTTCCTTCTAAATCGAGTAACGTTTCTATGGAAACGACAGGATTTTCTTTTGGGATACGACAATCTCATTTCCGATCCACTAATCCTTCTTTACTGCATCCCTCACTCCCACTCATTGACGAATTCACACGGAAATTGCGTCGCTATGAAATACTATGTGTTCTAAGACATTTCCTTCTAAATCGAGTAACGTTTCTATGGAAACGACAGGATTTTCTTTTGGGATACGACAATCTCATTTCCGATCCACTAATCCTTCTTTACTGCATCCCTCACTCCCACTCATTGACGAATTCACACGGAAATTGCGTCGCTATGAAATACTATGTGTTCCCAGACATTTCCTTCTAAATCGAGTAACTATTCTATGGAAACGACAGGATTTTCTTTTGGGATACGACAATCTCATTTCCGATCCACTAATCCTTCTTTACTGCATCCCTCACTCCCACTCGTTGACGAATTCACACGGAAATTGCGTCACTATGAAATACTATGTGTTCTAAGACATTTCCTTCTAAATCGAGTAACGTTTCTATGGAAACGGCAGGATTTTCTTTTGGGATGCGACAATCACATTTCCGATCCACTAATCCTTCTTTACTGCATCCCTCACTCCCACTCATTGACGAATTCACACGGAAATTTCGTCGCTATGAAATACTATGTATTCTAAGACATTTCCTTCTAAATCGAGTAACGTTTCTATGGAAACGACAGGATTTTCTTTTGGGATACGACAATCTCATTTCCGATCCACTAATCCTTCTTTACTGCATCAGTCACTCCCACTCATTGACGAATTCACACGGAAATTGCGTCGCTATTAAATACTATGTGTTCTAAGAGATTTCCTTCTAAATCGAGTAACGTTTCTATGGAAACGACAGGATTTTCTTTTGGGATACGACAATCTCATTTCCGATCCACTAATCCTTCTTTACTGCATCCCTCACTCCCACTTATTGACGAATTCACACGGAAATTGCGTCGCTATGAAATACTATGTGTTCCAAGACATTTCCTTCTAAATCGAGTAACTATTCTATGGAAACGACAGGATTTTCATTTGGGATACGACAATCACATTTCCGAACCACTAATCCTTCTTTACTGCATCCCTCACTCCCACTCATTGACGAATTCACACGGAAATTGCGTCGCTATGAAATACTATATGTTCTAAGTCATTTCCTTCCAAATCGAGTAACGTTTCTACGGAAACGACAGGATTTTCTATTGGGATACGACAATCTCATTTCCGATCCTCTAATCCTTCTTTACTGCATCCCTCACTCCCACTCATTGACGAATTCACACGAAAATTGCGTCGCTATGAAATACTATGTGTTCTAAGACATTTCCTTCTAAATCGAGTAATGTTTCTATGGAAACGACAGGATTTTCTTTTGGGATACGACAATCTCATTTCCGATCCACTAATCCTTCTTTACTGCATCCCTCACTCCCACTCATTGACGAATTCACACGGAAATTGCGTCGCTATGAAACACTATGTGTTCTAAGACATTTCCTTCTAAATCGAGTAACGTTTCTATGGAAACGACAGGATTTTCTTTTTGGCCCGCATCTCGTGGTCGTGCGGTAGCGTTCTCGCTTCCCACGCCCGGGTTCCCGGGTTCGATTCCCGGCGGGGTCAGGGATTTTCTCTGCCTCGTGATGGCTGGGTGTTGTGTGCTGTCCTTAGGTTAGTTAGGTTTAAGTAGTTCTAAGTTCTAGGGGACTTATGACCACAGCAGTTGAGTCCCATAGTGCTCAGAGCCATTTGAACCATTTTTTTTGCGATAAGACAATCTCATTTCCGATCCACTAATCCTTCTTTACTGCATCCCTCACTCCCACACATTGACGAATTCACACGGAAATTGCGCCGCTATGAAATAATGTGAGTTCTAAGACATTTCCTTCTAAATCGAGTAACGTATCTATGGAAACGAATGGATTTTCTTTTGGGATACGACAATCACATTTCCGATCCACTAATCATTCTTTACTGCATCCCTCACTCCCACTCATTGACGAATTCACACGGAAATTGCGTCGCTATGAAATACTATGTGTCTAAGACATTTTCTTCTAAATCGAGTAACGTTTCTATGGAAACGACAGGATTTTCTTTTGGGATACGACAATCTCATTTCCGATCCACTAATCCTTCTTTACTGCATCCCTCACTCCCACTCATTGACGAATTCTCACGGAAATTGCGTCGCTATGAAATACTATGTGTTCTAAGACATTTCCTTCTAAATCGAGTAACGTTTCTATGGAAACGACAGGATTTTCTTTTGGGATACGACAATCTCATTTCCGATCCACTAATCCTTCTTTACTGCATCCCTCACTCCCACTCATTGACGAATTCACACGGAAATGGCGTCGCTATGAAATACTATGTGTTCTAAGACATTTCCTTCTAAATCGAGTAACGTTTCTATGGAAACGACAGGATTTTCTTTTGGGATACGACAATCACCTTTCCGATCCACTAATCCTTCTTTACTGCTTCCCTCACTCCCACTCATTGACGAATTCACACGGAAATTGCGTCGCTATGAAATACTATGTGTTCTAAGACATTTCCTTCTAAATCGAGTAACGTTTCTATGGAAACGACAGGATTTTCTTTTGGGATACGACAATCTCATTTCCGATCCACTAATCCTTCTTTACAGCATCGTTCACTCCCACTCATTGACGAATTCACACGGAAATTGCGTCGCTATGAAATACTATGTGTTCTAAGACATTTCCTTCTAAATAGAGTAACGTTTCTATGGAAATAAAAGGATTTTCTTTTGGGATACGACAATCTCATTTCCGATCCACTAATCCTTCTTTACTGCATCCCTCTCTCCCACTCATTGACGAATTCACACGGAAATTGCGTCGCTATGAAATACTATGTGTTCTAAGACATTTCCTTCTAAATCGAGTAACGTTTCTAGGGAAACGACAGGATTTTCTTTTGGGATACGACAATCTCATTCCCGATCCACTAATCCTTCTTTACTGCATCCCTCACTCCCACTCATTGACGAATTCACACGGAAATTGCGTCGCCATGAAATACTATGTGTTCTAAGACATTTCCTTCTAAATCGAGTAACGTTTCTATGGAAACGACAGGATTTTCTTTTGGGATAAGACATTCTCATTTCCGATCCACTAATCCTTCTTTACTGCATCCCTCACTCCCACACATTGACGAATTCACACGGAAATTGCGTCGCTATGAAATACTATGTGTTCTAAGACATTTCCTTCTAAATCGAGTAACGTTTCTATGGAAACGACAGGATTTTCTTTTGGGATAAGACAATCTCATTTCCGATCCACTAATCCTTCTTTACTGCATCCCTCACTCCCACACATTGACGAATTCACACGGAAATTGCGTCACTATGAAATACTATGTGTTCTAAGACATTTCCTTCTAAATCGAGTAACGTTTCTAGGGAAACGACAGGATTTTCTTTTGGGATACGACAATCACATTCCCGATCCACTAATCCTTCTTTACTGCATCCCTCACTCCCACTCATTGACGAATTCACACGGAAATTGCGTCGCCATGAAATACTATGTGTTCTAAGACATTTCCTTCTAAATCGAGTAACGTTTCTATGGAAACGACAGGATTTTCTTTTGGGATAAGACAATCTCATTTCCGATCCACTAATCCTTCTTTACTGCATCCCTCACTCCCACACATTGACGAATTCACACGGAAATTGCGTCGCTATGAAATACTATGTGTTCTAAGACATTTCCTTCTAAATAGAGTAACGTTTCTATGGAAATAAAAGGATTTTCTTTTGGGATACGACAATCTCATTTCCGATCCACTAATCCTTCTTTACTGCATCCCTCTCTCCCACTCATTGACGAATTCACACGGAAATTGCGTCGCTATGAAATACTATGTGTTCTAAGACATTTCCTTCTAAATCGAGTAACGTTTCTAGGGAAACGACAGGATTTTCTTTTGGGATACGACAATCTCATTCCCGATCCACTAATCCTTCTTTACTGCATCCCTCACTCCCACTCATTGACGAATTTACACGGAAATTGCGTCGCCATGAAATACTATGTGTTCTAAGACATTTCCTTCTAAATCGAGTAACGTTTCTATGGAAACGACAGGATTTTCTTTTGGGATAAGACAATCTCATTTCCGATCCACTAATCCTTCTTTACTGCATCCCTCACTCCCACACATTGACGAATTCACACGGAAATTGCGTCGCTATGAAATACTATGTGTTCTAAGACATTTCCTTCTAAATCGAGTAACGTTTCTATGGAAACGACAGGATTTTCTTTTGGGATAAGACAATCTCATTTCCGATCCACTAATCCTTCTTTACTGCATCCCTCACTCCCACACATTGACGAATTCACACGGAAATTGCGTCGCTATGAAATACTATGTGTTCTAAGACATTTCCTTCTAAATCGAGTAACGTTTCTAGGGAAACGACAGGATTTTCTTTTGGGATACGACAATCTCATTCCCGATCCACTAATCCTTCTTTACTGCATCCCTCACTCCCACTCATTGACGAATTCACACGGAAATTTCGTCGCCATGAAATACTATGTGTTCTAAGACATTTCCTTCTAAATCGAGTAACGTTTCTATGGAAACGACAGGATTTTCTTTTGGGATAAGACAATCTCATTTCCGATCCACTAATCCTTCTTTACTGCATCCCTCACTCCCACACATTGACGAATTCACACGGAAATTGCGTCGCTATGAAATACTATGTGTTCTAAGACATTTCCTTCTAAATCGAGTAACGTTTCTAGGGAAACGACAGGATTTTCTTTTGGGATACGACAATCTCATTCCCGATCCACTAATCGTTCTTTACTGCATCCCTCACTCCCACTCATTGACGAATTCACACGGAAATTGCATCGCCATGAAATACTATGTGTTCTAAGACATTTCCTTCTAAATCGAGTAACGTTTCTGTGGAAACGACAGGATTTTCTTTTGGGATACGCAATCTCATTTCCGATCCACTAATCCTTCTTTACTGCATCCCTCACTCCCACTCATTGACGAATTCACACGGAAATTGCGTCGCTATGAAATACTATGTGTTCTAAGACATTTCCTTCTAAATCGAGTAACGTTTCTATGGAAACGACAGGATTTTCTTTTGGGATACGGCAATCTCATTCCCGATCCACTAATCCTTCTTTACTGCATCCCTCACTCTCACTC
Organism: Schistocerca serialis cubense; assembly: GCF_023864345.2. Taxonomy (NCBI): domain Eukaryota; kingdom Metazoa; phylum Arthropoda; class Insecta; order Orthoptera; family Acrididae; genus Schistocerca; species Schistocerca serialis. Next base: position 6,106,282 of record NC_064644.1, read on the forward strand.
ATTGACGAATTCACACGGAAATTGCGTCGCCATGAAATACTATGTGTTCTAAGACATTTCCTTCTAAATCGAGTAACGTTTCTATGGAAACGACAGGATTTTCTTTTGGGATACGACAATCTCATTTCCGATCCACTAATCCTTCTTTACTGCATCCCTCATTCCCACTCATTGACGAATTTACACGGAAATTGCGTCGCTATGAAATACTATGTGTTCTAAGACATTTCCTTCTAAATCGAGTAAGGTTTCTATGGAAACGACAGGATTTTCTTTTGGGATACGATAATCTCATTTCCGATCCACTAATCCTTCTTTACTGCATCCCTCACTCCCACTCATTGACGAATTCACACGGAAATTGCGTCGCTATGAAATACTATGTGTTCTAAGACATTTCCTTCTAAATCGAGTAACGTTTCTATGGAAACGACAGGATTTTCTTTTGGTATACGACAATCTCATTTACGATCCGCTAATCCTACTTTACTGCATCCCTCACTCCCACTCATGGACGAATTCACACGGAAATTGCGTCGCTATGAAATACTATGTGTTCTAAGACATTTGCTTCTAAATCGAGTAAGGTTTCAATGGAAACGACAGGATTCTCTTTTGGGATATGACAATCTCATTTCCGATCCACTAATCCTTCTTTACTGCATCCCTCACTCCCACTCATTGACGACTTCACACGGAAATTGCGTCGCTATTAAATACTATGTGTTCTAAGACATTTCCTTCTAAATCGAGTAACGTTTCTATGGAAACAACAGGATTTTCATTTGTGATACGACAATCACATTTCCGATCCACTAATCCTTCTTTACTGCATCCCTCACTCCCACTCATTGACGAATTCACACGGAAATTGCGTCGCTATGAAATACTATGCGTTCTAAGTCATTTCCTTCTAAATCGAGTAACGTTTCTATGGAAACGACAGGATTTTCTATTGGGATACGACAATCTCATTTCCGATCCACTAATCCTTCTTTACTACATCCCTCACTCCCACTCATTGGCGAATTCACACGGATTGTGCGTCGCTATGAAATACTATGTGTTCTAAGACATTTCCTTCTAAATCGATTAACGTTTCTATGGAAACGACAGGATTTTCTTTTTGGATACGACAATCTCATTTCCGATCCACTAATCCCTCTTTACTGCATCCCTCACTCCCACTCATTGACGAATTCACACTGAAATTGCGTCGCTATGAAATACTATGTGTTCTACGACATTTTCTTCTAAATCGAGTAACGTTTCTATGGAAACGACAGGATTTTCTTTTGGGATAAGACAATCTCATTTCCGATCCACCAATCCTTCTTTACTGCATCCCTCACTCCCACACATTGACGAATTCACACGGGAATTGCGTCGCTATGAAATACTATGAGTTCTAAGACATTTCCTTCTAAATCGAGTAACGTTTCTATGGAAACGAAAAGATTTTCTTTTGGGATACGACAATCACATTTCCGATCCACTAATCCTTCTTTACTGCATCCCTCACTCCCACTCATTGACGAATTCACACGGAAACTGCGTCGCTATGAAATCCTATGTGTCTAAGACATTTTTTTCTAAATCGAGTAACGTTTCTATGGAAACGACAGGATTTTCTTTTGAGATACGACAATCTCATTTCCGATCCACTAATCCATCTTTACTGCATCCCTCACTCCCACTCATTGACGAGTTCACACGGAAATTGCGTCGCTATGAAATACTATGTGTTCTAAGACATTTCCTTCTAAATCGAGTAACGTTTCTATGGAAACGACAGGATTTTCTTTTGGGATACGACAATCACATTTCCGATCCACTAATCCTTCTTTACTGCATCCCTCACTCCCACTCATTGAAGAATTCATACGGAAATTGCGTCGCTATGAAATACTATGTGTTCAAAGGTCATTTCCTTCTAAATCGAGTAACGTTTCTATGGAAACGACAGGATTTTCTATAGAGATACGACAATCTCTTTTCCGTTCCACTAATCCTTCTTTACTGCATCCCTCACCCCCACTCATTGACGAATTCACACGGAAAATGCGTCGCTATGAAATACTATGTGTTCTAAGACATTTCCTTCTAAATCGAGTAACGTTTCTATGGAAACGACAGGATTATCTTTTGGGATACGACAATCTCATTTGCGATCCCCTAATCCTTCTTTACTGCATCCCTCACTCCCACTCATTGACGAATTCACACGGAAATTGCGTCTCTATGAAATACTATGTGTTCTAAGACATTTCCTTCTGAATCGAGTAACGTTTCTATGGAAACGACAGGATTTTCTTTTGGGATACGACAATCTCATTTCCAATCCACTAATCCTTCTTTACTGCATCCCTCATTCCCACTCATTGACGAATTCACACGGAAATTGGGTCTCTATGAAATACTATGTGTTCTAAGATATTTTCCTTCTAAATCGAGTAACGTTTCTATGGAAACGACAGGATTTTCTTTTGGGATGCGACAATCTCATTTCCGATCAACTAATCCTTCTTTACTGCATTACTCACTCCCACTCATTGACGAATTCACACGGTAATTGCGCCTCTATGAAATACTATGTGTTCTAAGACATTTCCTTCTAAATCGAGTAACGTTTCTATGGAAACGACAGGATTTTCTTTTGGGATACGGCAATCTCATATCCGATCCACTAATCCTTCTTTACTGCATCCCTCACTCCCACTCATTGACGAATTCACATGGGAATTGCGTCGCTATGAAATACTATAGGTTCTAAGACATTTCCTTCCAAATCGAGTAACGTTTCTATGGAAACGACAGGATTTTCTTTTCGGATACGACAATCTCATTTCCGATCCACTAATCCTTCTCTACTGCATCCCTCATTCCCACTCACTGACGAATTCACACGGAAATTGCGTCTCTATGAAATACTATGTGTTCTAAGACATTTACTTCTAAATCGAGTAACGTTCCTATGGAAACGACAGGATTTTCTTTTGGGATACGACATTCTCAGTTCCGATCCACTAATCCTTCTTTACTGCATCCCTCACTCCCACTCATTGACGAATTCACACGGAAATTGCGTCGCTATGAAATACTATGTGTTCTAAGACATTTCCTTCTAAATCGAGTAACGTTTCTATGGAAACGACAGGATTTTCTTTTGGTATACGACAATCTCATTTACGATCCGCTAATCCTACTTTACTGCATCCCTCACTCCCACTCATTGACGAATTCACACGGAATTTGCGTCGCTATGAAATACTATGTGTTCTAAGACATTTCCTTCTAAATCGAGTAACGTTTCTATGGAAACGACAGGATTTGCTTTTGGGATATGACAATCTCATTTCCGATCCACTAATCCTTCTTTACTGCATCCCTCACTCCCACTCATTGACGAATTCACACGGAAATTGCGTCGCTATGAAATACTATGTGTTATAAGTCATTTCCTTCTAAATCGAGTAACGTTTCTATGGAAACAACAGGATTTTCATTTGTGATACAACAATCACATTTCCGATCCACTAATCCTTCTTTACTGCATCCCTCACTCCCACTCATTGACGAATTCACACGGAAATTGCGTCGCTATGAAATACTATGTGTTCTAAGTCATTTCCTTCTAAATCGAGTGACGTTTCTATGGAAACGACAGGATTTTCTATTAAAATACGACAATCTCATTTCCGATCCACTAATCCTTCTTTACTGCATCCCTCACTCCCACTCATTGATGAATTCACACGGAAATTGCGTCGCTATGACATACAATGTGTTTTAAGACATTTCCTTCTAAATCGAGTAACGTTTCTATGGAAACGACAGGATTCTCTTTTGGGATACGACAATCTCATTTCCGATCCACTAATCCTTCTTTACTGCATCCCTCACTCCCACTCATTGACTAATTCACACGGAAATTGCGTCTCTATGAAATACTATGTGTTCTAGGACATTTCCTTCTAAATCGAAAAACGTTTCTATGGAAACGACAGGATTATCTTTTGGGATACGACAATCTCATTTGCGATCCCCTAATCCTTCTTTACTGCATCCCTCACTCCCACTCATTGACGAATTCACACGGAAATTGCGTCTCTATGAAATACTATGTGTTCTAAGACATTTCCTTCTAAATCGAGTAACGTTTCTATGGAAACGACAGGATTTTCTTTTGGGATACGACAATCACATTTCCGATCCACTAATCCTTCTTTAGTGCATCCCTCACTCCCACTCATTGACGAATTCACACGGAAATTGCGTCGCTATGAAATACTATGTGTTCTAAGACATTTCCTTCTAAATCGAGTAACGTTTCTATGGAAACGACAGGATTCTCTTTTGGGATACGACAATCTCATTTCCGATCCACTAATCCTTCTTTACTGCATCCCTCACTCCCACTCATTGACGAATTCACACGGAAATTGCGTCGCTATGAATTACTATGTGTTCTAAGACATTTCCTTCTAAATCGAGTAACGTTTCTATGGAAACGACAGGATTTTCTTTTGGGATACGACAATCACATTTCCGATCCACTAATCCTTCTTTACTGCTTCCCTCACTCCCACTCATTGACGAATTTACACGGAAAATGCGTCGCTATGAAATACTATATGTTCTAAGACATTTCCTTCTAAATCGAGTAACGTTTCTATGGAAACGACAGGATTATCTTTTGGGATACGACAATCTCATTTGCGATCCCCTAATCCTTCTTTACTGCATCCCTCACTCCCACTCATTGACGAATTCACACGGAAATTGCGTCTCTATGAAATACTATGTGTTCTAAGACATTTCCTTCTAAATCGAGTAACGTTTCTATGGAAACGACAGGATTTTCTTTTGGGATACGACAATCTCATTTCCAATCCACTAATCCTTCTTTACTGCATCCCTCATTCCCACTCATTGACGAATTCACACGGAAATTGCGTCTCTATGAAATACTATGTGTTCTAAGACATTTCCTTCTAAATCGAGTAACGTTTCTATGGAAACGACAGGATTTTCTTTTGGGATGCGACAATCTCATTTCCGATCAACTAATCCTTCTTTACTGCATTACTCACTCCCACTCATTGACGAATTCACACGGTAATTGCGCCTCTATGAAATACTATGTGTTCTAAGACATTTCCTTCTAAATCGAGTAACGTTTCTATGGAAACGACAGGATTTTCTTTTGGGATACGGCAATCTCATTTCCGATCCACTAATCCTTCTTTACTGCATCCCTCACTCCCACTCATTGACGAATTCACACGGGAATTGCGTCGCTATGAAATACTATGTGTTCTAAGACATTTCCTTCTAAATCGAGTAACGTTTCTATGGAAACGACAGGATTTTCTTTTGGTATACGACAAACTCATTTACGATCCGCTAATCCTACTTTACTGCATCCCTCACTCCCACTCATTGACGAATTCACACGGAAATTGCGTCGCTATGAAATACTATGTGTTCTAAGCCATTTCCTTCTAAATCGAGTAACGTTTCTATGGAAACGACAGGATTTTCTTTTGGGATATGACAATCTTATTTCCGATCCACTAATCCTTCTTTACTGCATCCCTCACTCCCACTCGTTGACGAATTCTCACGGAAATTGCGTCGTTATGAAATACTATGTGTTCTAAGACATTTCCTTCTAAATCGAGTAACGTTTCTATGGAAACGACAGGATTTTCATTTGGGATACGACAATCACATTTCCGATCCACTAATCCTTCTTTACTGCATCCCTCACTCCCACTCATTGACGAATTCACACGGAAATTGCGTCGCTATGAAATACTATGTGTTCTAAGTCATTTCCTTCTAAATCGAGTAACGTTTCTATGGAAACGACAGGATTTTCTATTAAAATACGACAATCTCATTTCCGATCCACTAATCCTTCTTTACTGCATCCCTCACACCCACTCATTGATGAATTCACACGGAAATTGCGTCGCTATGAAATACTATGTGTTCTAAGACATTTCCTTCTAAATCGAGTAACGTTTCTATGGAAACGACAGGATTCTCTTTTGGGATACGACAATCTCATTTCCGATCCACTAATCCTTCTTTACTGCATCCCTCACTCACACTCATTGACGAATTTACACGGAAATTGCGTCTCTATGAAATACTATGTGTTCTAAGGCATTTCCTTCTAAATCGAGTAACGTTTCTATGGAAACGACAGGATTATCTTTTGGGATACGACAATCTCATTTGCGATCCCCTAATCCTTCTTTACTGCATCCCTCACTCCCACTCATTGACGAATTCACACGGACATTGCGTCTCTATGAAATACTATGTGTTCTAAGACATTTCCTTCTAAATCGAGTAACGTTTCTATGGAAACGACAGGATTCTCTTTTGGGATACGACAATCTCATTTCCGATCCACTAATCCTTCTTTACTGCATCCCTCACTCCCACTCATTGACGAATTCACACGGAAATTGCGTCTCTATGAAATACTATGTGTTCTAAGACATTTCCTTCTAAATCGAGTAACGTTTCTATGGAAACGACAGGATTATCTTTTGGGATACGACAATCTCATTTGCGATCCCCTAATCCTTCTCTACTGCATCCCTCACTCCCAATCATTGCCGAATTCACACGGAAATTGCGTCTCTATGAAATACTATGTGTTCTAAGACATTTCCTTCTAAATCGAGTAACGTTTCTATGGAAACGACAGGATTTTCTTTTGGGACACGACAATCTCATTTCCGATGCACTAATCCTTCTTTACTGCATCCCTCATTCCCACTCATTGACGAATTCACACGGAAATTGCGTCTCTATGAAATACTATGTGTTCTATGACATTTCCTTCTAAATCGAGTAACATTTCTATGGAAACGACAGGATTTTCTTTTGGGATGCGACAATCTCATTTCCGATCAACTAATCCTTCTTTACTGCATTACTCACTCCCACTCATTGACGAATTCACACGGTAATTGCGCCTCTATGAAATACTATGTGTTCTAAGACATTTCCTTCTAAATCGAGTAACGTTTCTATGGAAACGACAGGATTTTCTTTTGGGATACGGCAATCTCATTTCCGATCCACTAATCCTTCTTTACTGCATCCCTCACTCCCACTCATTGCCGAATTCACACGGGAATTTTTCGCAATGAAATACTATGTGTTCTAAGACATTTCCTTCTAAATCGAGTAACGTTTCTATGGAAACGACAGGATTTTCATTTGTGATACGACAATCACATTTCCGATCCACTAATCCTTCTTTACTGCATCCCTCACTCCCACTCATTGACGAACTCACACGGAAATTGCGTCGCTATGAAATACTATGTGTTCTAAGTCATTTCCTTCTAAATCGAGTAACGTTTCTATGGAAACGACAGGATTTTCTATTAAAATACGACAATCTCATTTCCGATCCACTAATCCTTCTTTACTGCATCCCTCACTCCCACTCATTGATGAATTCACACGGAAATTGCGTCGCTATGAAATACTATGTGTTCTAAGACATTTCCTTCTAAATCGAGTAACGTTTCTATGGAAACGACAGGATTTTCTTTTGGGATACGACAATCTCATTTCCGATCCACTAATCCTTCTTTACTGCATCCCTCACTCCCACTCATTGACGAATTCACACTGAAATTGCGTCGCTATGAAATACTATGTGTTCTACGACATTTCCTTCCAAATCGAGTAACGTTTCTATGGAAACGACAGGATTTTCTTTTGGGATAAGACAGTCTCATTTCCGATCCACCAATCCTTCTTTACTGCATCCCTCACTCCCACACATTGACGAATTCACACGGAAATTGCGTCGCTATAAAATACTATGTGTTCTAAGACGTTTCCTTCTAAATCGAGTAACGTTGCTACGGAAGTGACAGGATTTTCTTTTGGGATACGACAATCTCATTTCCGATCCACTAATCCTTCTTTACTGCATCCCTCACTCCCACTCATTGACGAATTTACACGGAAATTGCGTCGTTATAAAATACTATGTGTTCTAAGACATTTCCTTCTAAATCGAGTAACGTTTCTATGGAAACGACAGGATTTTCTTTTGGGATACGACAATCTCATTCCCGATCCACTAATCCTTATTTACTGCATCCCTCACTCCCACTCATTGACGAATTCACACGGAAATTGCGTCTCTATGAAATACTATGTGTTCTAAGACATTTCCTTCTAAATCGAGTAACGTTTCTATGGAAACGACAGGATTTTCTTTTGGGATGCGACAGTCTCATTTCCGATCCACTAATCGTTCTTTACTGCATCCCTCACTCCCACTCATTGACGAATTCACACGGAAATTGCGTCGCTATGAAATACTATGTGTTCTAAGACATTTCCTTCAAAATCGAGTAACGTTTCTATAGAAACGACAGGATTTTAATTTGTGATACGACAATCACATTTCCGATCCACTAATCCTTCTTTACTGCTTCCCTCACTCCCACTCATTGACGAACTCACACGGAAATTGCGTCGCTATGAAATACTATGTGTTCTAAGTCATTTCCTTCTAAATCGAGTAACGTTTCTATGGAAACGACAGGATTTTCTATTAAAATACGACAATCTCATTTCCGATCCACTAATCCTTCTTTACTGCATCCCTCACTCCCACTCATTGATGAATTCACACGGAAATTGCGTCGCTATGAAATACTATGTGCTCTAAGTCATTTCCTTCTAAATCGAGTAACGTTTCTATGGAAACGACAGGATTTTCTTTTGGGATACGACAATCTCATTTCCGATCCGCTAATCCTTCTTTACTGCATCCCTCACTCCATTCATTGACGAATTCACACGGAAATTGCGTCGCTATGAAATACTATGTGTTCTAAGGCATTTCCTTCTAAATCGAGTAACGTTTCTATGGAAACGACAGGATTTTCTTTTGGGATACGACTATCTCATTTCCGATCCACTAATCCTTCTTTACTGCATCCCTCACTCCCACTCATTGACGAATTCACACGGAAATTGCGTCGCTATGAAATACTATATGTTCTAAGACATTTCCTTCTAAATCGAGTAACGTTTCTATGGAAACGAAAGGATTTTCTTTTGGGATACGACAATCTCATTTCCTATCCACTAATCCTTCTTTACTGCATCCCTCACTCCCACTCATTGACGAATTCACACGGAAATTGCGTCGCTATGAAATACTATGTGTTCTAAGACATTTCCTTCTAAATCGAGTAACGTTTCTATGGAAACGACAGGACTTTCTTTTGGGATACGACAATCTCATTTCCGATCCACTAATCCATCTTTACTGCATCCCTCACTCCCACTCATTGACGAATTCACACGGAAATTGCGTCGCTATGAAATACTATGTGTTCTAAGACATTTCTTTCTAAATCGAGTAACGTTGCTACGGAAGTGACAGGATTTTCTTTTGGGATGCGACAGTCTCATTTCCGATCCACTAATCCTTCTTTACTGCATCCCTCACTCCCACTCATTGACGAATTCACACGGAAATTGCGTCTCTATGAAATACTATGTGTTCTAAGGCATTTCCTTCTAAATCGAGTAACGTTTCTATGGAAACGACAGGATTATCTTTTGGGATACGACAATCTCATTTGCGATCCCCTAATCCTTCTTTACTGCATCCCTCACTCCCACTCATTGACGAATTCACACGGAAATTGCGTCTCTATGAAATACTATGTGTTCTAAGACATTTCCCTCTAAATCGAGTAACGTTTCTATGGAAACGACAGGATTCTCTTTTGGGATACGACAATCTCATTTCCGATCCACTAATCCTTCTTTACTGCATCCCTCACTCCCACTCATTGACGAATTCACACGGAAATTGCGTCTCTATGAAATACTATGTGTTCTAAGACATTTCCTTCTAAATCGAGTAACGTTTCTATGGAAACGACAGGATTATCTTTTGGGATACGACAATCTCAATTGCGATCCCCTAATCCTTCTCTACTGCATCCCTCACTCCCAATCATTGACGAATTCACACGGAAATTGCGTCTCTATGAAATACTATGCGTTCTGTGACATTTCCTTCTAAATCGAGTATCGTTTCTATGGAAACGACAGGATTTTCTTTTGGGACACGACAATCTCATTTCCGATGCACTAATCCTTCTTTACTGCATCCCTCTTTCCCACTCATTGACGAATTCACACGGAAATTGCGTCTCTATGAAATACTATGTGTTCTATGACATTTCCTTCTAAATCGAGTAACGTTTCTATGGAAACGACAGGATTTTCTTTTGGGATGCGACAATCTCATTTCCGATCAACTAATCCTTCTTTACTGCATTACTCACTCCCACTCATTGACGAATTCACATGGTAATTGCGCCTCTATGAAATACTATGTGTTCTAAGACATTTCCTTCTAAATCGAGTAACGTTTCTATGGAAACGACAGGATTTTCTTTTGGGATACGGCAATCTCATTTCCGATCCACTAATCCTTCTTTACTGCATCCCTCACTCCCACTCATTGACGAATTCACACGGGAATTTTTCGCAATGAAATACTATGTGTTCTAAGACATTTCCTTCTAAATCGAGTAACGTTTCTATGGAAACGACAGGATTTACTTTCGCGATACGACAATCTCATTTCCGATCCACTAATCCTTCTTTACTGCATCCCTCATTCCCACTCATTGACGAATTCACACGGAAATTGCGTCTCTATGAAATACTATGTGTTCTAAGACATTTCCTTCTAAATCAAGTAACGTTCCTATGGAAACGACAGGATTTTCTTTTGGGATACGACATTCTCATTTCCGATCCACTAATCCTTCTTTACTGCATCCCTCACTCCCACTCATTGACGAATTCACACGGAAATTGCGTCGCTATGAAATACTATGTGTTCTAAGACATTTCCTTCTAAATCGAGTAACGTTTCTATGGAAACGACAGGATTTTCTTTTGGTATACGACAATCTCATTTACGATCCGCTAATCCTACTTTACTGCATCCCTTACTCCCACTCATTGACGAATTCACACGGAAATTGCGTCGCTATGAAATACTATGTGTTCTAAGACATTTCCTTCTAAATCGAGTAACGTTTCTATGGAAACGACACGATTTTCTTTTGGGATATGACAATCTCATTTCCGATCCACTAATCCTTCTTTACTGCATCCCTCACTCCCACTCATTGACGAATTCACACGGAAATTGCGTCGCTATGAAATACTATGTGTTCTAAGACATTTCTTTCTAAATCGAGTATCGTTTCTATGGAAACGACAGGATTTTCATTTGTGATACGACAATCACATTTCCGATCCACTAATCCTTCTTTACTGCATCCCTCTCTCCCACTCATTGACGAACTCACACGGAAATTGCGTCGCTATGAAATACTATGTGTTCTAAGTCATTTCCTTCTAAATCGAGTAACGTTTCTATGGAAACGACAGGATTTTCTATTAAAATACGACAATCTCATTTCCGATCCACTAATCCTTCTTTACTGCATCCCTCACTCCCACTCATTGATGAATTCACACGGAAATTGCGTCGCTATGAAATACTATGTGTTCTAAGACATTTCCTTCTAAATCGAGTAACGTTTCTATGGAAACGACAGGATTTTCTTTTGGGATACGACAATCTCATTTCCGATCCACTAATCCTTCTTTACTGCATCCCTCACTCCCACTCACTGACGAATTCACACTGAAATTGCGTCGCTATGAAATACTATGTGTTCTACGACATTTCCTTCCAAATCGAGTAACGTTTCTATGGAAACGACAGGATTTTCTTTTGGGATAAGACAGTCTCATTTCCGATCCACCAATCCTTCTTTACTGCATCCCTCACTCCCACACATTGACGAATTCACACGGAAATTGCGTCGCTATGAAATACTATGTGTTCTAAGACATTTCCTTCTAAATCGAGTAACGTTGCTACGGAAGTGACAGGATTTTCTTTTGGGATACGACAATCTCATTTCCGATCCACTAATCCTTCTTTACTGCATCCCTCACTCCCACTCAATGACGAATTTACACGGAAATTGCGTCGCTATACAATACTATGTGTTCTAAGACATTTCCTTCTAAATCGAGTAACGTTTCTATGGAAACGACAGGATTTTCTTTTGGGATACGACAATCTCATTCCCGATCCACTAATCCTTATTTACTGCATCCCTCACTCCCACTCATTGACGAATTCACACGGAAATTGCGTCTCTATGAAATACTATGTGTTCTAAGACATTTCCTTCTAAATCGAGTAACGTTTCTATGGAAACGACAGGATTTTCTTTTAGGATGCGACAGTCTCATTTCCGATCCACTAATCCTTCTTTACTGCATCCCTCACTCCCACTCATTGACGAATTCACACGGAAATTGCGTCGCTATGAAATACTATGTGTTCTAAGACATTTCCTTCTAAATCGAGTAACCTTTCTATAGAAACGACAGGATTTTAATTTGTGATACGACAATCACATTTCCGATCCACTAATCCTTCTTTACTGCATCCCTCACTCCCACTCATTGACGAACTCACACGGAAATTGCGTCGCTATGAAATACTATGTGTTCTAAGTCGTTTCCTTCTAAATCGAGTAACGTTTCTATGGAAACGACAGGATTTTCTATTAAAATACGGCAATCTCATTTCCGATCCACTAATCCTTCTTTACTGCATCCCTCACTCCCACTCATTGATGAATTCACACGGAAATTGCGTCGCTATGAAATACTATGTGTTCTAACTCATTTCCTTCTAAATCGAGTAACGTTTCTATGGAAACGACAGGATTTTCTTTTGGGATACGATAAGACGGAAATTGCGTCGCTATGAAATACTATGAGTTCTAAGACATTTCCTTCTAAATCGAGTAACGTTTCTATGGAAACGACAGGATTTTCTTTTGGGATACGACAATCTCATTCCCGATCCACTAATCCTTATTTACTGCATCCCTCACTCCCACTCATTGACGAATTCACACGGAAATTGCGTCTCTATGAAATACTATGTGTTCTAAGACATTTCCTTCTAAATCGAGTAACGTTTCTATGGAAACGACAGGATTTTCTTTTGGGATGCGACAGTCTCATTTCCGATCCACTAATCCTTCTTTACTGCATCCCTCACTCCCACTCATTGACGAATTCACACGGAAATTGCGTCGCTATGAAATACTATGTCTTCTAAGACATTTCCTTCTAAATCGAGTAACGTTTCTATGGAAACGACAGGATTTTCTTTTGGGATACGACAATCACATTTCCGATCCACTAATCCTTCTTTACTGCATCCCTCACTCCCACTCATTGACGAATTCATACGGAAATTGCGTCGCTATGAAATACTATGTGCTCTAAGTCATTTCCTTCTAAATCGAGTAACGTTTCTATGGAAACGACAGGATTTTCGTTTGGGATACGACAATGTCATTTCCGATCCACTAATCCTTTTTTACTGCATCCCTCACTCCATTCATTGACGAATTCACACGGAAATTGCGTCGCTATGAAATACTATGTGTTCTAAGTCATTTCCTTCTAAATCGAGTAACGTTTCTATGGAAACGACAGGATTTTCTATTAAAATACGACAATCTCATTTCCGATCCACTAATCCTTCTTTACTGCATCCCTCACTCCCACTCATTGACGAATTCACACGGAAATTGCGTCGCTATGAAATACTATATGTTCTAAGACATTTCCTTCTAAATCGAGTAACGTTTCTATGGAAACGACAGGATTTTCTTTTGGGATACGACAATCTCATTTCCTATCCACTAATCCTTCTTTACTGCATCCCTCACTCCCACTCATTGACGAATTCACACGGAAAGTGCGTCGCTATGAAATACTATGTGTTCTAAGACATTTCCTTCTAAATCGAGTAACGTTTCTATGGAAACGACAGGATTTTCTTTTGGGATACGACAATCTCATTTCCGATCCACTAATCCATCTTTACTGCATCCCTCACTCCCACTCATTGACGAATTCACACGGAAATTGCGTCGCTATGAAATACTATGTGTTCTAAGACATTTCCTTCTAAATCGAGTAACGTTGCTACGGAAGTGACAGGATTTTCTTTTGGGATGCGACAGTCTCATTTCCGATCCACTAATCCTTCTTTACTGCATCCCTCACTCCCACTCATTGACGAATTCACACGGAAATTGCGTCGCTATGAAATACTATGTGTTCTAAGACACTTCCTTCTAAATCGAGTAACGTTTCTATGGAAACGACAGGATTTTCTTTTGGGATACGACAATCTCATTTCCGATCCACTAATCCCTCTTTACTGCATCCCTCATTCCCACTCATTGCCGAATTCACACGGAAATTGCGTCATATATGAAATACAATGTGTTCTATGACATTTCCTTCTAAATCGAGTAACGTTACTATGGAAACGACAGGATTTTCTTTTGGGATACGACAATCACATTTCCGATCCACTAATCCTTCTTTACTGCATCCCTCACTCCCACTCATTGATGAATTCACACGGAAATTGCGTCCCTATGAAATACTATGTGTTCTAAGACATTTCCTTCTACATCGAGTAACGGTTCTATGGAAACGACAGGATTTTCTTTTGGTATACCACAATCTCATTTACGATCCGCTAATCCTACTTTACTGCATCCCTCACTCCAACTCATTGACGAATTCACACGGAAATAGCGTCGCTATGAAATTCTATGTGTTCTAAGACATTTCCTTCTAAATCGAGTAAAGTTTCTATGGAAACGACAGGATTTTCTTTTGGGATACGACAATCTCATTCCCGATCCACTAATCCTTCTTTACTGCATCCCTCACTCCCACTCATTGACGAATTCACACGGAAATTGCGTCTCTATGAAATACTATGTGTTCTAAGACATTTCCTTCTAAATCGAGTAACGTTTCTATGGAAACTACAGGATTTTCTTTTGGGATGCGACAGTCTCATTTCCGATCCACTAATCCTTCTTTACTGCATCCCTCACTCCCACCCATTGACGAATTCACACGGAAATTGCGTCGCTATGAAATACTATGTGTTCTAAAACACTTCCTTTTAAATCGAGTAACGTTTCTATGGAAACGACAGGATTTTCTTTTGGGATACGACAATCTCATTTCCGATCCACTAGTCCTTCTTTACTGCATCCCTCATTCCCACTCATTGCCGAATTCACACGGAAATTGCATCATATATGAAATACAATGTGTTCTATGACATTTCCTTCTAAATCGAGTAACGTTTCTATGGAAACGACAGGATTTTCTTTTGGGATACGACAATCTCATTTCCGATCCACTAATCCCTCTTTACTGCATCCCTCACTCCCACTCATTGACGAATTCACACAGAAATTGCGTCGCTATGAAATACTATGTGTTCTAAGACATTTCCTTCTAAATCGAGTAACGTTTCTATGGAAACGACAGGATTTTCTTTTGGTATACGACAATCTCATTTACGATCCGCTAATCCTACTTTACTGCATCCCTTACTCCCACTCATTGACGAATTCACACGGAAATTGCGTCGCTATGAAATACTATGTGTTCTAAGACATTTCCTTCTAAATCGAGTAACGTTTCTATGGAAACGACATGATTTTCTTTTGGGATATGACAATCTCATTTCCGATCCACTAATCCTTCTCTACTGCATCCCTCACTCCCACTCATTGACGAATTCACACGGAAATTGCGTCGCTATGAAATACTATGTGTTCTAAGACATTTCTTTCTAAATCGAGTATCGTTTCTATGGAAACGACAGGATTTTCATTTGTGATACGACAATCACATTTCCGATCCACTAATCCTTCTTTACTGCATCCCTCACTCCCACTCATTGACGAATTCACACGGAAATTGCGTCGCTATGAAATACTATATGTTCTAAGACATTTCCTTCTAAATCGAGTAACGTTTCTATGGAAACGACAGGATTTTCTTTTGGGATACGACAATCTCATTTCCTATCCACTAATCCTTCTTTACTGCATCCCTCACTCCCACTCATTGACGAATTCACACGGAAAGTGCGTCGCTATGAAATACTATGTGTTCTAAGACATTTCCTTCTAAATCGAGTAACGTTTCTATGGAAACGACAGGATTTTCTTTTGGGATACGACAATCTCATTTCCGATCCACTAATCCATCTTTACTGCATCCCTCACTCCCACTCATTGACGAATTCACACGGAAATTGCGTCGCTATGAAATACTATGTGTTCTAAGACATTTCCTTCTAAATCGAGTAACGTTGCAACGGAAGTGGCAGGATTTTCTTTTGGGATGCGACAGTCTCATTTCCGATCCACTAATCCTTCTTTACTGCATCCCTCACTCCCACTCATTGACGAATTCACACGGAAATTGCGTCGCTATGAAATACTATGTGTTCTAAGACACTTCCTTCTAAATCGAGTAACGTTTCTATGGAAACGACAGGATTTTCTTTTGGGATACGACAATCTCATTTCCGATCCACTAATCCCTCTTTACTGCATCCCTCATTCCCACTCATTGCCGAATTCACACAGAAATTGCGTCATATATGAAATACAATGTGTTCTATGACATTTCCTTCTAAATCGAGTAACGTTACTATGGAAACGACAGGATTTTCTTTTGGGATACGACAATCACATTTCCGATCCACTAATCCTTCTTTACTGCATCCCTCACTCCCACTCATTGATGAATTCACACGGAAATTGCGTCGCTATGAAATACTATGTGTTCTAAGACATTTCCTTCTAAATCGAGTAACCTTTCTATAGAAACGACAGGATTTTAATTTGTGATACGACAATCACATTTCCGATCCACTAATCCTTCTTTACTGCATCCCTCACTCCCACTCATTGACGAACTCACACGGAAATTGCGTCGCTATGAAATACTATGTGTTCTAAGTCATTTCCTTCTAAATCGAGTAACGTTTCTATGGAAACGACAGGATTTTCTATTAAAATACGACAATCTCATTTCCGATCCACTAATCCTTCTTTACTGCATCCCTCACTCCCACTCATTGATGAATTCACACGGAAATTGCGTCGCTATGAAATACTATGTGTTCTAACTCATTTCCTTCTAAATCGAGTAACGTTTCTATGGAAACGACAGGATTTTCTTTTGGGATACGATAAGACGGAAATTGCGTCGCTATGAAATACTATGAGTTCTAAGACTTTTCCTTCTAAATCGAGTAACGTTTCTATGGAAACGACAGGATTTTCTTTTGGGATACGACAATCTCATTCCCGATCCACTAATCCTTATTTACTGCATCCCTCACTCCCACTCATTGACGAATTCACACGGAAATTGCGTCTCTATGAAATACTATGTGTTCTAAGACATTTCCTTCTAAATCGAGTAACGTTTCTATGGAAACGA
This sequence comes from Schistocerca serialis cubense, assembly GCF_023864345.2. Classification (NCBI taxonomy): domain Eukaryota; kingdom Metazoa; phylum Arthropoda; class Insecta; order Orthoptera; family Acrididae; genus Schistocerca; species Schistocerca serialis. The sequence continues at coordinate 6,123,757 of NC_064644.1, forward strand.
CAGGATTTTCTTTTGGGATGCGACAGTCTCATTTCCGATCCACTAATCCTTCTTTACTGCATCCCTCACTCCCACTCATTGACGAATTCACACGGAAATTGCGTCGCTATGAAATACTATGTCTTCTAAGACATTTCCTTCTAAATCGAGTAACGTTTCTATGGAAACGACAGGATTTTCTTTTGGGATACGACAATCACATTTCCGATCCACTAATCCTTCTTTACTGCATCCCTCACTCCCACTCATTGACGAATTCATACGGAAATTGCGTCGCTATGAAATACTATGTGCTCTAAGTCATTTCCTTCTAAATCGAGTAACGTTTCTATGGAAACGACAGGATTTTCGTTTGGGATACGACAATCTCATTTCTGATCCACTAATCCTTTTTTACTGCATCCCTCACTCCATTCATTGACGAATTCACACGGAAATTGCGTCGCTATGAAATACTATGTGTTCTAAGGCATTTCCTTCTAAATCGAGTAACGTTTCTATGGAAACGACAGGATTTTCTTCTGGGATACGACTATCTCATTTCCGATCCACTAATCCTTCTTTACTGCATCCCTCACTCCCACTCATTGACGAATTCACACGGAAATTGCGTCGCTATGAAATACTATATGTTCTAAGACATTTCCTTCTAAATCGAGTAACGTTTCTATGGAAACGACAGGATTTTCTTTTGGGATACGACAATCTCATTTCCTATCCACTAATCCTTCTTTACTGCATCCCTCACTCCCACTCATTGACGAATTCACACGGAAAGTGCGTCGCTATGAAATACTATGTGTTCTAAGACATTTCCTTCTAAATCGAGTAACGTTTCTATGGAAACGACAGGATTTTCTTTTGGGATACGACAATCTCATTTCCGATCCACTAATCCATCTTTACTGCATCCCTCACTCCCACTCATTGACGAATTCACACGGAAATTGCGTCGCTATGAAATACTATGTGTTCTAAGACATTTCCTTCTAAATCGAGTAACGTTGCTACGGAAGTGACAGGATTTTCTTTTGGGATGCGACAGTCTCATTTCCGATCCACTAATCCTTCTTTACTGCATCCCTCACTCCCACTCATTGACGAATTCACACGGAAATTGCGTCGCTATGAAATACTATGTGTTCTAAGACACTTCCTTCTAAATCGAGTAACGTTTCTATGGAAACGACAGGATTTTCTTTTGGGATACGACAATCTCATTTCCGATCCACTAATCCCTCTTTACTGCATCCCTCATTCCCACTCATTGCCGAATTCACACGGAAATTGCGTCATATATGAAATACAATGTGTTCTATGACATTTCCTTCTAAATCGAGTAACGTTACTATGGAAACGACAGGATTTTCTTTTGGGATACGACAATCACATTTCCGATCCACTAATCCTTCTTTACTGCATCCCTCAGTCCCACTCATTGATGAATTCACACGGAAATTGCGTCGCTATGAAATACTATGTGTTCTAAGACATTTCCTTCTACATCGAGTAACGGTTCTATGGAAACGACAGGATTTTCTTTTGGTATACGACAATCTCATTTACGATCCGCTAATCCTACTTTACTGCATCCCTCACTCCCACTCATTGACGAATTCACACGGAAATTGCGTCGCTATGAAATTCTATGTGTTCTAAGACATTTCCTTCTAAATCGAGTAAAGTTTCTATGGAAACGACAGGATTTTCTTTAGGGATACGACAATCTCATTCCCGATCCACTAATCCTTCTTTACTGCATCCCTCACTCCCACTCATTGACTAATTCACACGGAAATTGCGTCTCTATGAAATACTATGTGTTCTAAGACATTTCCTTCTAAATCGAGTAACGTTTCTATGGAAACTACAGGATTTTCTTTTGGGATGCGACAGTCTCATTTCCGATCCACTAATCCTTCTTTACTGCATCCCTCACTCCCACCCATTGACGAATTCACACGGAAATTGCGTCGCTATGAAATACTATGTGTTCTAAGACACTTCCTTCTAAATTTAGTAACGTTTCTATGGAAACGACAGGATTTTCTTTGGGATACGACAATCTCATTTCCGATCCACTAATCCTTCTTTACTGCATCCCTCATTCCCACTCATTGCCGAATTCACACGGAAATTGCGTCATATATGAAATACAATGTGTTCTATGACATTTCCTTCTAAATCGAGTAACGTTTCTATGGAAACGACAGGATTTTCTTTTGGGATACGACAATCTCATTTCCGATCCACTAATCCTTCTTTACTGCATCCCTCACTCCCACTCATTGATGAATTCACACGGAAATTGCGTCGCTATGAAATACTATGTGTTCTAAGACATTTCCTTCTACATCGAGTAACGGTTCTATGGAAACGACAGGATTTTCTTTTGGTATACGACAATCTCATTTACGATCCGCTAATCCTACTTTACTGCATCCCTCACTCCCACTCATTGACGAATTCACACGGAAATTGCGTCGCTATGAAATTCTATGTGTTCTAAGACATTTCCTTCTAAATCGAGTAACGTTTCTATGGAAACGACAGGATTATCTTTTGGGATACGACAACCTCAACTCCGATCCACTAATCCTTCTTTACTGCATCCCTCACTCCCACTCATTGACGAATTCACACGGAAATTGCGTCTCTATGAAATACTATGTGTTCTAAGACATTTCCTTCTAAATCGAGTAAAGTTTCTATGGAAACGACAGGATTCTCTTTTGGGATACGACAATTTCATTTGCGATCCACTAATCCTTCTTTACTGCATCCCTCACTCCCACTCATTGACGAATTCACACGGAAATTGCGTCGCTATGAAATACTATGTGTTCTAAGACATTTCCTTCTAAATCGAGTAACGTTTCTATGGAAACGACAGGATTTTCATTTGGGATACGACAATCTCATTTCCGATCCACTAATCCTTCTTTACTGCATCCCTCACTCCCACTCATTGACGAATTCACACGGAAATTGCGTCGCTATGAAATACTATGTGTTCTAAGACATTTCCATCTAAATCGAGTAACGTTTCTATGGAAACGACAGTATTTTCTTTTGGGATACGACAATCTCATTTCCGATCCACTAATCCTTCTTTACTGCATCCCTCACTCCCACACATTGACGAATTCACACGGAAATTGCGTCACTATGAAATACTATGTGTTCTATGACATTTCCTTCTAAATCCAGTGACGTTTCTATGGAAACGACAGGATTTTCTTTTGGGATACGACAATCTCATTTCCGATCCACTAATCCTTCTTTACTGCATCCCTCACTCCCACTCATTGACGAATTCACACGAAAATTGCGTCGCTATGAAATACTATGTGTTCTAAGACATTTCCATCAAAATCGAGAAGCGTTTCTATGGAAACGACAGGATTTTCTTTTGGGATACGACAATCTCATTTCCGATCCACTAATCCTTCTTTACTGCATTCCTCACTCCCACTCATTGACGAATTCACACGGAAATTGCGTCGCTATGAAATACTATGTGTTCCAAGACATTTCCTTCTAAATCGAGTAACGTTTCTATGGAAACAACAGGATTTTCTTTTGGGATACGACAATCTAATTTCCGATCCACTAATCCTTCTATACTGCATAACTCACTCCCACTCATTGACGAATTCACACGGAAATTGCGTCGCTATGAAATACTATGTGTTCTAAGATATTTCCTTCTAAATCGAGTAACGTTTCTATGGACACGACAGGATTTTCTTTTGGGATACGACAATCACATTTCCGATCCACTAATCCTTCTTTACTGCATCCCTCACTCCCACTCATTGACGAATTCACACGGAAACTGCGTCGCTATGAAAAACTATGTGTTCTAAGACATTTCCTTCTAATTCGAGTAACGTTTCCATGGAAACGACAGGATTTTCTTTTGGGATACGACAATCACATTTCCGATCCACTAATCCTTCTTTACAGCATCCCTCACTCCCACTCATTGACGAATTCACACGGAAATTGCGTCGCTATGAAATACTATGTGTTCTAAGACACTTCCTTCTAAATCGAGTAACGTTTCTATGGAAACGACAGGATTTTCTTTTGGAATACGACGATCACATTTCCGATCCACTAATCCTTCTTTACTGCATCCCTCACTCCCACTCATTGTCGAATTCACACGGAAATTGCGTCGCTATGAAATACTTTGTGTTCTAAGACATTTCCTTCTAATTCGAGTAACGTTTCTATGGAAACGACAGGATTTTCTTTTGGGATACGACAATCACATTTCCGATCCACTAATCCTTCTTTACTGCATCCCTCACTCCCACTCATTGACGAATTCACACGGAAACTGCGTCGCTATGAAAAACTATGTGTTCTAATACATTTCCTTCTAATTCGAGTAACGTTTCTATGGAAACGACAGGATTTTCTTTTGGGACACGACAATCACATTTCCGATCCACTAATCCTTCTTTACTGCATCCCTCACTCCCACTCATTGACGAATTCACACGGAAATTGCGTCGCTATGAAATACTATGCGTTCTAAGACATTTCCTTCTAAATCAAGTAAGGTTTCTATGGAAACGACAGGATTTTCTTTTGGGATACGACAATCACATTTCCGATGCACTAATCCTTCTTTACTGCATCCCTCACTCCCACACATTGACGAATTCACACGGAAGTTGCGTCGCTATGAAATACTATGTGTTCTAAGACACTTCCATCTAAATCGAGTAACGTTTCTATGGAAACGACAGGATTTTCTTTTGGAATACGACGATCACATTTCCGATCCACTAATCCTTCTTTACTGCATCCCTCACTCCCACTCATTGTCGAATTCACACGCAAATTGCGTCGCTATGAAATACTTTGTGTTCTAAGACATTTCCTTCTAATTCGAGTAACGTTTCTATGGAAACGACAGGATTTTCTTTTGGGATACGACAATCACATTTCCGATCCACTAATCCTTCTTTACTGCATCCCTCACTCCCACTCATTGACGAATTCACACGGAAACTGCGTCGCTATGAAAAACTATGTGTTCTAAGACATTTACTTCTAATTCGAGTAACGTTTCTATGGAAACGACAGGATTTTCTTTTGGGATACGACAATCACATTTCCGATCCACTAATCCTTCTTTACTGCATCCCTCACTCCCACTCATTGACGAATTCACACGGAAATTGCGTCGCTATGAAATACTATGTGTTCTAAGACATTTCCTTCTAAATGGAGTAACGTTTCTATGGAAACGACAGGATTTTCTTTTGGGATACGACAATCACATTTCCGATCCACTAATCCTTCTGAACTGCATCCCTCACTCCCACTCATTGACGAATTCACACGGAAATTGCGTCAATATGAAATACTGTGTGTTCTAAGACATTTCCTTCTAAATCGAGTAACGTTTCTATGGAAACGACAGGATTTTCTTTTGGGATACGACAATCTCATTTCCGATCCACTAATCCTTCTTTACTGCATCCCTCACTCCCACTCATTGACGAATTCACTCGGAAATTGCGTCGCTATGAAATACTATGTGTTCTAAGACATTTCCTTCGAAATCGTGTAACGTTTCTATGGAAACGACAGGATTTTCTTTTGGGATACGACAATCACATTTCCGATGCACTAATCCTTCTTTACTGCATCCCTCACTCCCACACATTGACGAATTCACACGGAAGTTGCGTCGCTATGAAATACTATGTGTTCTAAGACACTTCCATCTAAATCGAGTAACGTTTCTATGGAAACGACAGGATTTTCTTTTGGGATACGACAATCACATTTCCGATCCACTAATCCTTCTTTACTGCATCCCTCACTCTCACACATTGACGAATTCGCACGGAAAATGCGTTGCTTTGAAATACTATGTGTTCTAAGACATTTCCTTCTAAATCGAGTGACGTTGCTATGGAAACGACAGGATTTTCTTTTGGGATACGACAATCTCATTTCCGATCCACTAATCCTTCTTTACTGCATCCCTCACTCCCACTCATTGATGAATTCACACGGAAATTGCGTCGCTATGAAATACTATGTGTCCTAAGACATTTCCTTGTAAATCGAGTAACGTTTCTATGGAAACGACAGGATTTTCTTTTGGGATACGACAATCTCATTTCCGATCCACTAATCCTTCTTTACTGCATCCCTCACTCCCACTCATTGACGAATTCACTCGGAAATTGCGTCGCTATGAAATACTATGTGTTCTAAGACATTTCCTTCGAAATCGTGTAACGTTTCTATGGAAACGACAGGATTTTCTTTTGGGATACGACAATCACATTTCCGATGCACTAATCCTTCTTTACTGCATCCCTTACTCCCACACATTGACGAATTCACACGGAAGTTGCGTCGCTATGAAATACTATGTGTTCTAAGACACTTCCATCTAAATCGAGTAACGTTTCTATGGAAACGACAGGATTTTCTTTTGGGATACGACAATCACATTTCCGATCCACTAATCCTTCTTTACTGCATCCCTCACTCTCACACATTGACGAATTCGCACGGAAAATGCGTTGCTTTGAAATACTATGTGTTCTAAGACATTTCCTTCTAAATCGAGTAACGTTTCTATGGAAACGACAGGATTTTCTTTTGGGATACGACAATCTCATTTCCGATTAACTAATCCTTCTTTACTGCATCCCTCACTCCCACTCATTGACGAATTCACTCGGAAATTGCGTCGCTATGAAATACTATGTGTTCTAAGACATTTCCTTCGAAATCGAGTAACGTTTCTATGGAAACGACAGGATTTTCTTTTGGGATACGACAATCACATTTCAGATGCACTAATCCTTCTTTACTGCATCCCTCACTCCCACACATTGACGAATTCACACGGAAGTTGCGTCGCTATGAAATACTATGTGTTCTAAGACACTTCCATCTAAATCGAGTAACGTTTCTATGGAAACGACAGGATTTTCTTTTGGGATACGACAATCACATTCCCGATCCACTAATCCTTCTTTACTGCATCCCTCACTCCCACTCATTGTCGAATTCACACGGAAATTGCGTCGCTATGAAATACTTTGTGTTCTAAGACATTTCCTTCTAAATCGAGTAACGTTTCTATGGAAACGACAGGATTTTCTTTTGGGATACGACAATCTAATTTCCGATCCACTAATCCTTCTATACTGCATAACTCACTCCCACTCATTGACGAATTCACACGGAAATTGCGTCGCTATGAAATACTATGTGTTCTAAGATATTTCCTTCTAAATCGAGTAACGTTTCTATGGACACGACAGGATTTTCTTTTGGGATACGACAATCACATTTCCGATCCACTAATCCTTCTTTACTGCATCCCTCACTCCCACTCATTGACGAATTCACACGGAAACTGCGTCGCTATGAAAAACTATGTGTTCTAAGACATTTCCTTCTAATTCGAGTAACGTTTCTATGGAAACGACAGGATTTTCTTTTGGGATACGACAATCACATTTCCGATCCACTAATCCTTCTTTACTGCATCCCTCACTCCCACTCATTGACGAATTCACACGGAAATTGCGTCGCTATGAAATACTATGTGTTCTAAGACATTTCCTTCTAAATGGAGTAACGTTTCTATGGAAACGACAGGATTTTCTTTTGGGATACGACAATCACATTTCCGATCCACTAATCCTTCTGAACTGCATCCCTCACTCCCACTCATTGACGAATTCACACGGAAATTGCGTCAATATGAAATACTGTGTGTTCTAAGACATTTCCTTCTAAATCGTGTAACGTTTCTATGGAAACGACAGGATTTTCTTTTGGGATACGACAATCTCATTTCCGATCCACTAATCCTTCTTTACTGCATCCCTCACTCCCACTCATTGATGAATTCACACGGAAATTGCGTCGCTATGAAATACTATGTGTCCTAAGACATTTCCTTGTAAATCGAGTAACGTTTCTATGGAAACGACAGGATTTTCTTTTGGGATACGACAATCTCATTTCCGATCCACTAATCCTTCTTTACTGCATCCCTCACTCCCACTCATTGACGAATTCACACGGAAATTGCGTCTCTATGAAATACTATGTGTTCTAAGACATTTCCTTCTAAATCGAGTAACATTTCTGTGGAAACGACAGGATTTTCTTTTGGGATACGTCAATCTCATTTCCGATCCACTAATCCTTCTTTACTGCATCCCTCACTCCCACTCATTGACGAATTCACACGGAAATTGCGTCGCTATGAAATACTATGCGTTCTAAGACATTTCCTTCTAAATCGAGTAAGGTTTCTATGGAAACGACAGGATTTTCTTTTGGGATACGACAATCACATTCCCGATCCACTAATCCTTCTTTACTGCATCCCTCACTCCCACTCATTGTCGAATTCACACGGAAATTGCGTCGCTATGAAATACTTTGTGTTCTAAGACATTTCCTTCTAATTCGAGTAACGTTTCTATGGAAACGACAGGATTTTCTTTTGGAATACGACGATCACATTTCCGATCCACTAATCCTTCTTTACTGCATCCCTCACTCCCACTCATTGTCGAATTCACACGGAAATTGCGTCGCTATGAAATACTTTGTGTTCTAAGACATTTCCTTCTAATTCGAGTAACGTTTCTATGGAAACGACAGGATTTTCTTTTGGGATACGACAATCACATTTCCGATCCACTAATCCTTCTTTACTGCATCCCTCACTCCCACTCATTGACGAATTCACACGGAAACTGCGTCGCTATGAAAAACTATGTGTTCTAATACATTTCCTTCTAATTCGAGTAACGTTTCTATGGAAACGACAGGATTTTCTTTTGGGACACGACAATCACATTTCCGATCCCCTAATCCTTCTTTACTGCATCCCTCACTCCCACTCATTGACGAATTCACACGGAAATTGCGTCGCTATGAAATACTATGCGTTCTAAGACATTTCCTTCTAAATCAAGTAAGGTTTCTATGGAAACGACAGGATTTTCTTTTGGGATACGACAATCACATTTCCGATGCACTAATCCTTCTTTACTGCATCCCTCACTCCCACACATTGACGAATTCACACGGAAGTTGCGTCGCTATGAAATACTATGTGTTCTAAGACACTTCCATCTAAATCGAGTAACGTTTCTATGGAAACGACAGGATTTTCTTTTGGAATACGACGATCACATTTCCGATCCACTAATCCTTCTTTACTGCATCCCTCACTCCCACTCATTGTCGAATTCACACGCAAATTGCGTCGCTATGAAATACTTTGTGTTCTAAGACATTTCCTTCTAATTCGAGTAACGTTTCTATGGAAACGACAGGATTTTCTTTTGGGATACGACAATCACATTTCCGATCCACTAATCCTTCTTTACTGCATCCCTCACTCCCACTCATTGACGAATTCACACGGAAACTGCGTCGCTATGAAAAACTATGTGTTCTAAGACATTTACTTCTAATTCGAGTAACGTTTCTATGGAAACGACAGGATTTTCTTTTGGGATACGACAATCACATTTCCGATCCACTAATCCTTCTTTACTGCATCCCTCACTCCCACTCATTGACGAATTCACACGGAAATTGCGTCGCTATGAAATACTATGTGTTCTAAGACATTTCCTTCTAAATGGAGTAACGTTTCTATGGAAACGACAGGATTTTCTTTTGGGATACGACAATCTCATTTCCGATCCACTAATCCTTCTTTACTGCATCCCTCACTCCCACTCATTGATGAATTCACACGGAAATTGCGTCGCTATGAAATACTATGTGTCCTAAGACATTTCCTTGTAAATCGAGTAACGTTTCTATGGAAACGACAGGATTTTCTTTTGGGATACGACAATCTCATTTCCGATCCACTAATCCTTCTTTACTGCATCCCTCACTCCCACTCATTGACGAATTCACACGGAAATTGCGTCTCTATGAAATACTATGTGTTCTAAGACATTTCCTTCTAAATCGAGTAACATTTCTGTGGAAACGACAGGATTTTCTTTTGGGATACGTCAATCACATTTCCGATCCACTAATCCTTCTTTACTGCATCCCTCACTCCCACTCATTGACGAATTCACACGGAAATTGCGTCGCTATGAAATACTATGCGTTCTAAGACATTTCCTTCTAAATCGAGTAAGGTTTCTATGGAAACGACAGGATTTTCTTTTGGGATACGACAATCACATTCCCGATCCACTAATCCTTCTTTACTGCATCCCTCACTCCCACTCATTGTCGAATTCACACGGAAATTGCGTCGCTATGAAATACTTTGTGTTCTAAGACATTTCCTTCTAATTCGAGTAACGTTTCTATGGAAACGACAGGATTTTCTTTTGGAATACGACGATCACATTTCCGATCCACTAATCCTTCTTTACTGCATCCCTCACTCCCACTCATTGTCGAATTCACACGGAAATTGCGTCGCTATGAAATACTTTGTGTTCTAAGACATTTCCTTCTAATTCGAGTAACGTTTCTATGGAAACGACAGGATTTTCTTTTGGGATACGACAATCACATTTCCGATCCACTAATCCTTCTTTACTGCATCCCTCACTCCCACTCATTGACGAATTCACACGGAAACTGCGTCGCTATGAAAAACTATGTGTTCTAATACATTTCCTTCTAATTCGAGTAACGTTTCTATGGAAACGACAGGATTTTCTTTTGGGACACGACAATCACATTTCCGATCCCCTAATCCTTCTTTACTGCATCCCTCACTCCCACTCATTGACGAATTCACACGGAAATTGCGTCGCTATGAAATACTATGCGTTCTAAGACATTTCCTTCTAAATCAAGTAAGGTTTCTATGGAAACGACAGGATTTTCTTTTGGGATACGACAATCACATTTCCGATGCACTAATCCTTCTTTACTGCATCCCTCACTCCCACACATTGACGAATTCACACGGAAGTTGCGTCGCTATGAAATACTATGTGTTCTAAGACACTTCCATCTAAATCGAGTAACGTTTCTATGGAAACGACAGGATTTTCTTTTGGAATACGACGATCACATTTCCGATCCACTAATCCTTCTTTACTGCATCCCTCACTCCCACTCATTGTCGAATTCACACGCAAATTGCGTCGCTATGAAATACTTTGTGTTCTAAGACATTTCCTTCTAATTCGAGTAACGTTTCTATGGAAACGACAGGATTTTCTTTTGGGATACGACAATCACATTTCCGATCCACTAATCCTTCTTTACTGCATCCCTCACTCCCACTCATTGACGAATTCACACGGAAACTGCGTCGCTATGAAAAACTATGTGTTCTAAGACATTTACTTCTAATTCGAGTAACGTTTCTATGGAAACGACAGGATTTTCTTTTGGGATACGACAATCACATTTCCGATCCACTAATCCTTCTTTACTGCATCCCTCACTCCCACTCATTGACGAATTCTCACGGAAATTGCGTCGCTATGAAATACTATGTGTTCTAAGACATTTCCTTCTAAATGGAGTAACGTTTCTATGGAAACGACAGGATTTTCTTTTGGGATACGACAATCACATTTCCGATCCACTAATCCTTCTGAACTGCATCCCTCACTCCCACTCATTGACGAATTCACACGGAAATTGCGTCAATATGAAATACTGTGTGTTCTAAGACATTTCCTTCTAAATCGAGTAACGTTTCTATGGAAACGACAGGATTTTCTTTTGGGATACGACAATCTCATTTCCGATCCACTAATCCTTCTTTACTGCATCCCTCACTCCCACTCATTGACGAATTCACTCGGAAATTGCGTCGCTATGAAATACTATGTGTTCTAAGACATTTCCTTCGAAATCGTGTAACGTTTCTATGGAAACGACAGGATTTTCTTTTGGGATACGACAATCACATTTCCGATGCACTAATCCTTCTTTACTGCATCCCTCACTCCCACACATTGACGAATTCACACGGAAGTTGCGTCGCTATGAAATACTATGTGTTCTAAGACACTTCCATCTAAATCGAGTAACGTTTCTATGGAAACGACAGGATTTTCTTTTGGGATACGACAATCACATTTCCGATCCACTAATCCTTCTTTACTGCATCCCTCACTCTCACACATTGACGAATTCGCACGGAAAATGCGTTGCTTTGAAATACTATGTGTTCTAAGACATTTCCTTCTAAATCGAGTGACGTTGCTATGGAAACGACAGGATTTTCTTTTGGGATACGACAATCTCATTTCCGATCCACTAATCCTTCTTTACTGCATCCCTCACTCCCACTCATTGATGAATTCACACGGAAATTGCGTCGCTATGAAATACTATGTGTCCTAAGACATTTCCTTGTAAATCGAGTAACGTTTCTATGGAAACGACAGGATTTTCTTTTGGGATACGACAATCTCATTTCCGATCCACTAATCCTTCTTTACTGCATCCCTCACTCCCACTCATTGACGAATTCACACGGAAATTGCGTCTCTATGAAATACTATGTGTTCTAAGACATTTCCTTCTAAATCGAGTAACATTTCTGTGGAAACGACAGGATTTTCTTTTGGGATACGTCAATCACATTTCCGATCCACTAATCCTTCTTTACTGCATCCCTCACTCCCACTCATTGACGAATTCACACGGAAATTGCGTCGCTTGAAATACTATGCGTTCTAAGACATTTCCTTCTAAATCGAGTAAGGTTTCTATGGAAACGACAGGATTTTCTTTTGGGATACGACAATCACATTCCCGATCCACTAATCCTTCTTTACTGCATCCCTCACTCCCACTCATTGTCGAATTCACACGGAAATTGCGTCGCTATGAAATACTTTGTGTTCTAAGACATTTCCTTCTAATTCGAGTAACGTTTCTATGGAAACGACAGGATTTTCTTTTGGAATACGACGATCACATTTCCGATCCACTAATCCTTCTTTACTGCATCCCTCACTCCCACTCATTGTCGAATTCACACGGAAATTGCGTCGCTATGAAATACTTTGTGTTCTAAGACATTTCCTTCTAATTCGAGTAACGTTTCTATGGAAACGACAGGATTTTCTTTTGGGATACGACAATCACATTTCCGATCCACTAATCCTTCTTTACTGCATCCCTCACTCCCACTTAGTGACGAATTCACACGGAAATTGCGTCACTATGATATACTATGTGTTCTAAGACATTTCCTTCTAAATCGAGTAACGTTTCTATGGAAACGACAGGATTTTCTTTTGGGATACGATAATAACATTTCCGATCCACTAATCTTTCTTTACTGCATCCCTTACTTCCACTCATTGTCGAATTCACACGGAAATTGCGTCGCTATGAAATACTATGTGTTCTAAGACATTTTCTTCTAAATCGAGTAACGTTTCTATGGAAACGACAAGATTTTCTTTTGGGATACGACAATCACATTTCCGATCCACTAATCCTTCTCTACTGCATCCCTCACTCCCACTCATTGCCGAATTCACACGGAAATTGCGTCGCTATGAAATACTATGTGTTCTAAGACATTTGCTTCTAAATCGAGTAACGTTTCTATGGAAACGACAGGATTTTCTTTTGGGATACGACAATCACATTTCCGATCCACTTATCCTTCTTTACTGCATCCCTCACTCCCACTCATTGACGAAGTCACACGGAAATTGCGTCGCAATGAAATACTATGTATTCTAAGACATTTCCTTCTAAATCAAGTAACGTTTCTATGGAAACGACAGGATTTTCTTTTGGGATACGACAATCACATTTCCGATCCACTAATCCTACTTTGCTGCTTCCCTCACTCCCACTCATTTACGAATTCACACGGAAATTGCGTCGCTATGAAATACTATGTGTTCTAAGACATTTCCTTCTAATTCGAGTAACGTTTCTATGGAAACGACAGGATTTTCTTTTGGGATACGACAATCACATTTCCGATCCTCTAATCCTTCTTTACTGCATCCCTCACTCCCACTCATTGACGAATTCACACGGAAATTGCGTCGCTATGAAATACTATGGGTTCTATGACTTCTCCTTCTCAATCGAGTAACGTTTCTATGGAAACGACAGGATCTTCTGTTGGGGTTACGACAATCACATTTCCGATCCACTAATCCTTCTTTACCGCATCCCTCACTCCCACACATTGATGAATTCACACGGAAATTGCGTCGCTATGAAATACTATGTGTTCTAAGACATTTCCTTCTAAATCGAGTAACGTTTCTATGGAAACGACAGGGTATTCTTTTGGGATACGAGAATCACATTTCCGATCCACTAATCCTTCTTTACTGCATCCCTCACTCCCACTCATTGACGAATTCACACGGAAATTGCGTCGTTATAAAATACTATGGGTTCTACGACTTCTCCTTCTAAATCGAGTAACGTTTCTATGGAAACCCAAGGATTTTCTTCTGGGATACGACTTTCTCCTTTCCGATGCACTATTCCTTCTTTACTGTATCCCTCGCTCCCTCAAATTGATGAATTAACACAGAAATAGCGTCGGTATGAAATACTTTCGGTTCTATGACTTCTCCTTCTAAATCGAGTATCGTTTCTATGGAAACCACAGGATTTTCATTTGGGGTACGACTTTCTCCTGTGCGATGCACTATTTCTTCTTTGCTGCATCCCTCGCTCCCTCACATTGACGGATTAACAGAGAAATTGCGTCGCTATGAAATACTATGTTTTCTATGACTTCTCCTTCTAAATCGAGAAACATTTCTATGGAAACGAAAGGATTCTTTTGTGGGTTTACGACTATCTCCTTTCCGATGCACTATTCCTTCTTTACTGCATTCCTCGCTCCCTCACATTGACGAATTAACACAGAAATTGCGTCGCTATGAAATACTATGGGTTCTATAACTTCTCCTTCTAAATCGAGTATCGTTTCTATGGGAAACACAGGGTTTTCTTTTGGGATACGAGTATCTCCTTTCCGCTGCACTATACCTTCTTTACTGCATCCCTCGCTCCCTCACTTTGACGAATTAACACAGCAATCGCGTCGCAATGAAATACTATGGGTTCTATGACTTCTCCTTCTAAATCTAGTATCGTTTCTATGGAAACGACAGGATTTTCGTTTGGGATACGAGTATCTCCTTCTCGATGCACTATTCCTTCTTTACTGCATCCCTAGCTCCCTCACATTGACGAATTAACACAGAAATTTAGTCGCTATGAAATACTATGGATTCTATGACTTCGCCATCTAAATCCATAACGTTTCTATGGAAACGACAGGATTTTCTTTTGGGATACTACAATCCCCCTACCGATGCACTATTCCTTCTTTAATGCAGCCCCCACTCCATCACATTGATGAATTAACACAGAAATTACTTCGCTATGAAATACTATGGGTTCTATGACATCTCCTTCTAAGTCGAGTATCGTTTATGTGGAAACGAAAGGATTTTCTTTTGGGATACGACTATCTCGTTTCCGATGCTTTATTCCTTCCTTACTGCATCCCTCGCTCCCACACATTGACCAATTAACACAGAAATTGCGTCGCTGTGAAATACTATGTGTTCTATGTCTTCTCCTTCTAAATCGAGTATCGTTTCTATGGAAACAACAGAATTTTCTTTTGGGATACGACTCTCTCCTTTCCGATGCACTATTCCTTCTTTACTGCATCTCTTGTTCCAGCACATTGACGAATTAACACTGAAATTGCGTCGTTATGAAATACTATGTGTTCTATGACATCTCTTTCTAATTCGAGTATCGTTTCTATGGAAACGCCAGGATTTTTTTTTGGGATACGAGTATCTCCTTTCCGATGCACTATTCCTTCTTTACGGCATCCCTCGCTCTCTCACATTGACGAATAAACGCAGAATTTCCGTCGCTGTGAAATGCTATGGGTTCTATGATATCTCCTTCTAAATCGAGTAACGTTTCCATGGAAACGACAGGATTTCCTTTTGGGATACGAGTATCTCCTTTCCGATGCACTATTCCATCCTTACTGCATCCCTCGCTCCCTCACAGTGACGAATTAACACAGTAATTGCGTCGCAATGATACACTGTGGGTTCCATGACGTCTGCTTCTAAATCGAGTAGCGTTTCTATGGAAACGAAAATATTTTCTTTTGGGATACGAGTATCTCCTTTCCGATGCACTATTCCTTCTTTACTGTATCCCTAGCTCCCTCACATTGACGAAATAACACAGAAATTGAGTCGCTATTAAATACTATGTGTTCTATGACATCTCCTTGTAAATCGAGTGATGTTCCAATGGAAACGAAAGGATTTTCTTTTGGGAGACGAGTATCTCCTTTCCGATGCACTATTCCTTCTGTACCGCATCCCTCGCTCCCTCACATAGATGAATTAACACAGAAATTGCATCGCTATGAATTACAATAAGATCTATGACTTCTCATTCAAATTCGAGTAACGTTTCTATGGAAACGACAGGATTTTCTTTTGGGATACGACACTCTCATTTCCGATGCACAATTCCTTCTATACTGCATCCCTCACCCCCTCACACTAATGGATTAACCCAGAAATTGCGTCGTTATGAGACACTATGGGTTCTATGACTTCTCCTTCTAAATCGAGTAACGTTTCTATGGAAACGACGGGATTATCTTTTGGGATAAGAGTATCTCCCTTCCGATGCACAATTATTTCTTTGCTGCATCCCTCGCTCCCTCACATTGACGAATTAACACAGAATTTGCGTCGCTACGAAATATTATGGGTTCTATGGCTTCACCATCTAATTCGAGAGTCGTTTCTATTTAAACGACAGGATTTTCTATTGTTATACGAGTATCTCCTTTCCGATGCAATATTCCTACTTTACTGCATCCCTCGCTCCCTCACATTGACGAATTAACATAGCACTTGCGTCGCAATGAAATACTATGTGTTCTATGACTTCTCCTTCTATATCGAGTATCGTTTCTATGGAAACGACAAGATTTTCTATTGGGATACGAGTATCTCCTTTTCGATGCACCATTCCTTCTTTACTGCACCCCTTGCTCCCTCTCATTGACGAATTATCACAGAAATTGCGTCGCTATGAATTACTATGAGATCTATGACTTCTCATTCTAAATCGAGTAACGTTTCTATGGAAACGACAGGATTTTCTTTTGGGATTAGAGTATCTCCTTTGCGATGCACTATTCCATCTTTACTGCATCACTCGCTCCCTCACACTGACAAATTCACAATGAAATTACGTCCATATGAAATACTACGTGTTCTATGACATCCTCTTCTAATTTGAGTAACGTTTCTATGGAAACGACAGGATTTTCATTTGGGGTACGATTATCTCCTTTCCGTTGCACTATTCCTTCTTTACTGCATCCCTCGCTCCCTCACACTGCCGAATTAACACAGAAATTGCGTCGCTATGAATTACTATGGGTTCTACGACATTTCTTCTAAATCGAGTAACTCTTCTATGGAAACGACAGGATTTTCTTTTGGGATACGACAATCTCCTTTCCGATGCACTATTCCTTCTTTACTGAATCCCTCGCTCCCTCACATTGACGAATTAACACAGAAATTGCGTCGTTATGAAATACTACGTGTTCTAAGACTTCTCCCTCTAAATCGAGTAGCGTTTCTTTGGAAACGACAGGATTTTGTTTTGGGATACGACTATCTCCTTTCCGATGCACAATTCCCTCTTTAATGCATCCCTCGCTCCCTCACATTGACGAATTAACACAGCAATTGCGTCGCAATGGAATACTATGGGTTCTATGACTTCTCCTTCTAAATCGAGTAACGTTTGTATGGAACCAAAGGATTTTCTTTTGGGATACGACTTTCTCCATTCCGATGCACTATTCCTTCTTTACTGTATCCCTCGTTCCCTCACATTGACGAATTGACACAGAATTTGCGTCGCTACGAAATACTATGTGTTCTATGACATCTCCTTCTAAATCGAGTATCGTTTCTATGGAAACGACAGGATTTTCTTTTGGGAGACGAGTGTCTCCTTTCCGATGCAGTATTCCTTCCTTACTGCATCCCTCGCTCCCTCACATTGACGAAATAACACAGCAATTGCGTCGCAATGAAATACAATGGATTCTATGACTTCTCCTTCTAAATCGAGTATCGTTTCTATGGAAACGACAGGATTTTCTGTGGGATACGAGTATCTCCTTTTCGATGCACTATTCCTTCTTTACTGCATCCCTAGCTCCCTCACATTGACGAATTAACACAGAAATTGCGTCGCTATGAATTACTATGGGTTCTATGACTTTTCCTTCTAAATCGAGTAACGTTTCTATGGAAACCACGGGATTTTCTTTTGGGATATGATTTTCTCCTTTCCGATGCACTATTCCTTTTTTACTGCATCCTTCGCTCCCTCACATTGATGAATTGACAAAGAAATTGCGTCGCTATGAAATTTTATGTGTTCTATGACATCTCCTTCTAAATCGAGTAACCCTTTTATTTAAACGACGGGATATTCTTTTGGGATACGACTATCTCC
The DNA here is from genome assembly GCF_023864345.2 of Schistocerca serialis cubense. Classification (NCBI taxonomy): domain Eukaryota; kingdom Metazoa; phylum Arthropoda; class Insecta; order Orthoptera; family Acrididae; genus Schistocerca; species Schistocerca serialis. The sequence goes on from NC_064644.1 coordinate 6,142,315, forward strand.
TTTCCGATGCACTATTCCTTCTTTACTGCATCCCTCGCTCCCTCACATTGACGTATTAACAGAGAAATTGCGTCGTTATGACATACTATGTGTTCTATGACATCTCCTTCTAAATCGAGTAACGTTTCCATAGAAACGACAGGATTTTCTTTTGGGATACCAGTATCTCCTTTCCGATGAACTATTCCTTCTTTACTGCAACCCTCGCTCCCTCACATTGACGATTTAAGAGAGAAATTGCGTCGCTGTGAAATACTGAGTTTTCTATGACTTCTCCTTCTAATTCGAGTAACGTTTCTATGGAAACGACAGGATATTCTTGTGGGATACGACTATCTCCATTCTGATGCACTATTCCTATCTTACTGCATCCCTCGTTCCCTCACATTGACGAATTAACACAGAAATTGCGTCGCTATGAAATACTATGGGTTCTATAACTTCTCCTTCTAAATCGAGTAACGTTTCTATGGAAACCAAAGGATTTTCATTTGGGATACGACACTCTCATTTCCGATGCACAATTCCTTCTTTACTGCATTCCTCACTCCCTCACATTGACGAATTGTCACAGACATTACGTCGCTATGAAATACAATGGGTTCTAAGACATCATGTAAATCGACTAACGTTCTATGCAAACGAAAGGATTTTCTTTTGGGATACGAGTATCTCCTTTCGGATGCACTATTCCTTCTTTACTGCATCCCTCGCTCCCTCACATTGAGGAATTAACACAGAAATTGCGTCGCTATGAGATCCTATGGGTTCTATGACTTCTCCATCTAAATCGAGTAACGTTTCTATGGAAACGATGGGATTATCTTTTGCGGTACGAGTATCTCCTTTCCGATTCACTATTCCTTCTTTGCTGCATCACTCGCTCCCTCACACTGACGAATTAACACTGAATTTGCGTCGCAATGAAATACTATGGGTTTTATGACTTCTCATTCTAAATCGAGTAACGTTTCTATGGAAACGACAGGATTTTGTTTTGGGATACGAGTATTTCCTTTACGATGCATTATTCCTTCTTTACTGCATCCCTAGCTCCCTCACATTGACTAAATAACACAGAAATTGAGTCGCTATGAAATACTATGGATTCTATGATATCTCCTTCTAAATCGAGTAACGTTTCTATGGCAACGACAGGATTTTCTTTTGGGAGACGAGTATCTCCTTTCCGATGCACTATTCCTTCTTTACTGCATCCCTCGCTCCCTCACATTGACGAATTAACACAGAAATTGCGTCGCTACGAATTTCTATGAGATCTATGACTTCTCCTTCTAAATTGAGTAACGTTTCTATCTAAACGACAGGATTATCTTTTGGGATACGACTATCTCCTTTCCGAAGCACTATTCCATCTTTACTGCATTCCTCGCTCCAGCACATTGACGAATTAACACAGATATTGCGTTGCTATGAAATACTATGGATTCTATGACTTCTCCTTCGAAATCGAGTAATGTTTCTAAGGACACCTGAGGATTATCTTTTGGGATACGACTTTCTATGTTCCGATGCACTATTCTTTCTTTGCTGCATGCCTCGCTCCCTCACTTTGACGAATTAACACAGAAACTGCGTCGCTATGAATTCCTTTGAGATCTATGACTTCTCCCTCTAAATCGAGTAGCGTTTCCTTGGATACGACATAATTTTCTTTTGGGATACGACTGTCTCCTTTCCAATGCACAATTCCTTCATTAATGGATCCCTCGCTCCCGCACATTGACGAATTAACACAGAAATTGCGTCACTTTGAAATGCTACGGGTTCTATCACTTCTCTATCCAAATCGAGTGACCTTTCTAAGGAAACAACAAAAAATTTTCTTTTGGGATACGACAATCTTCTTTCCGATGCACTATTCCTTCTTTACTGCATTCCTCACTCCCTCACATTGACGAATTGTCACCGACATTACGTCGCTATGAAAAACTATGGGTTCTATGTCATCTCCTTCTAAATCGAGTAACGTGTCTACGGAAACGAAAGGATTATCTTTTGGGATACGACTATCTCATTTCCGATGCACTATTCCTTCTTTACTGCATCCCTAGCTCCCTCACATTGACGAATTAACACAGAAATATAGTCGCTATGAAATACTATGGATTCTATGACTTCTCCTTCTAAATCGAGTAACGTTTCTATGGAAATGACGGGATCATCTTTTGGGATACGAGTATCTCCTTTCCGATGCACTATTCCTTCTTTACTGCATCCCTCGCTCCCTCACATTGACGAATTACCACAGAAATTGCGTGGCTACGAATTACTATGAGATCTATGACTTCTCCTAAATTGAGAAACGTTTCTATGGAAACGACAGGATTATCTTTTGGGATACAACTATCTCCTTTCCGAAGCACTATTCCTTCTTTACTGCATCCCTCGCACCAGCACATTGACGAATTAACACAGATATTGCGTCGCTATGAAATGCTATGGGTTCGATGCTTTCTCCATCTAAATCGAGTAACGTTTCTATGGAGACCACAGGATTATCTTTTGGGATACGAGTATCTCCTTTCCGATGCACTATTCCTTCTTTGCTGCATCACTAGCTACCTCACATTGACGAAATAACACAGAAATTGAGTCGCTATGAAATACTATGGATTCTATGACTTCTCCTTTTAAATCGAGTAACGTTTCGATGGAAACGACAGGATTCTCTTTTGGGAGATGAGTATCTCCTTTCCGATGCACTATTTTTTCTTTACTGCTTCCCTCGCTCCCTCTCATTGACGAATTATCACAGAAATTGCGTCGCTATGAAATACTATGGGTTCCATAACTTCTCCTTCAAAATCGAGTATTGTTTCTATGGAAATGACAGGATTTTCTTTTGGGATACGATTATCTCTTTCCGATGCACTATTCCATCATTACTGCATTCCATGCTCCCTCACAATGACGAATTAACTGAGAAATTGCGTTGCTATGAAATACTATGCATTCTGTGACTTCTCCTTCTAAATCGAGTAACGTTTCTATGGAAATAACAGGATTTCCTTGTGAGATACGACTATCTCCTTTCGGATGCACTATTCCTTCTTTACTGAATCCCTCGCTCCCTGACATTGACGAATTAACACAGAAATTGCGTCGCTATGAAATACTATGGGTCTTATGACTTCTCCTTCTAAATCGAGTAACGTGTCAATGGAAAGCACAGGATTTTCTTTTGGGATACGACTTTCTCCTTTCCGATGCACTACTTCTTCCTTACTGCATACCTCGCTCCATCACTTTATTGAATTAACACAGAAGTTACGTCGCTATGAAATACTATGGATTCTATGTCACCTCCATCTAAATAGAGTAACGTTTCTATGGAAACGACAGGATTTTCTTTTGGGATACGAGTATCTCGTTTCCGATGCACTATACCTTCTTTACAGCGTCCCTCGCTCCCTCACATTGACGATTTAACACAGAAATAGCGTCACAATGAAATACTATGGGTTCTACGACTTCTCCTTCTAAATCGAGTAACGTTTCTATGGAAACGACAGGATTTTCTTGTGGGATACGACTATCTCCTTTCCCATGCACTATTCCTTCTTTACTGCATCCCTCGCACCCACACACTGGCGAATTAACAATGAAATTACGTCCATATGAAATACTATGTGTTCTATGACATCTTCTTCTAAATAGAGTAACGTTTCTATGGAAGCAAGAGGATTTTCTTTTAGGATATGAGTATCTCCTTTTCGATGCACTATTCCTTCTTTACTGCATCCCTCATTCTCTCACACTGATGAATTTCCCAGGAATTGGGTCGCTATGAAACACTCTGAGTTCTATGACTTCTCCTTCTAAATCGAGTAACGTTTCGAAGGATACCAGCGGATTTTCTTTTGGGATACGACTTTGTAGATTCCGATGCACTATTCCTTCTTTACCGCATCCCTCGCTCCCACACATTGACGAATTAACACAGAAATTGCGTCGCTATGAAATACTATGGGTTCTATATAATCTCCTTCTAAAAAGAGTAACGTTTCTATGGAAACGACAGGATTTTCTTGTGGGATACGACTATCTCCTTTCCGATGCACTATTCCTTCTTTACTGCATCCCTCGCTCCCTCACATTGACGTATTAACAGAGAAATTGCGTCGTTATGACATACTATGTGTTCTATGACATCTCCTTCTAAATCGAGTAACGTTTCCATAGAAACGACAGGATTTTCTTTTCGGATACCAGTATCTCCTTTCCGATGAACTATTCCTTCTTTACTGCAACCCTCGCTCCCTCACATTGACGATTTAAGAGAGAAATTGCGTCGCTGTGAAATACTGAGTTTTCTATGACTTCTCCTTCTAATTCGAGTAACGTTTCTATGGAAACGACAGGATATTCTTGTGGGATACGACTATCTCCATTCTGATGCACTATTCCTATCTTACTGCATCCCTCGTTCCCTCACATTGACGAATTAACACAGAAATTGCGTCGCTATGAAATACTATGGGTTCTATAACTTCTCCTTCTAAATCGAGTAACGTTTCTATGGAAACCACAGGATTTTCATTTGGGATACGACACTCTCATTTCCGATGCACAATTCCTTCTTTACTGCATTCCTCACTCCCTCACATTGACGAATTGTCACAGACATTACGTCGCTATGAAATAGAATGGGTTCTAAGACATCATGTAAATCGACTAACGTTCTATGGAAACGAAAGGATTTTCTTTTGGGATACGACTATCTCCTTTCGGATGCACTATTCCTTCTTTACTGCATCCCTCGCTACCACACATTGACGAATTAACACAGAAATTGCTTCGCTATGAAATACTATGGGTTCTGTTTAATCTCCTTCTAAATAGAGTAACGTTTCTATGGAAACGACAGGATTTTCTTTTGGGATACGAGTATCTCCTTTCCCATGCGCTAATCCTTCTTTACTGCACCCTCGCTCCCTAACATTGAGGAATTAACACAGAAATTGCGTCGCTATGAGATCCTATGGGTTCTATGACTTCTCCATCTAAATCGACTAACGTTTCTATGGAAACGATAGGATTATCTTTTGCGATACGAGTATCTCCTTTCCGATTCACTATTCCTTCTTTGCTGCATCACTCGCTCCCTCTCACTGACGAATTAACACAGAAATTGAGTCGCTATGAAATACTATGGATTCTATGATATCTCCTTCTAAATCGAGTAACGTTTCTATGGAAACGACAGGATTTTCTTTTGGGAGACGAGTATCTCCTTTCCGATCCACTATTCCTTCTTTACTGCATCCCTCGCTCCCTCACATTGACGAATTAACACAGAAATTGCACCGCTACGAATTTCTATGAGATCTATGACTTCTCCTTCCAAATTGAGTAACGTTTCTATGGAAACGATAGGATTATCTTTTGCGATACGAGTATCTCCTTTCCGATTCACTATTCCTTCTTTGCTGCATCACTCGCTCCCTCTCACTGACGAATTAACACAGAAATTGAGTCGCTATGAAATACTATGGATTCTATGATATCTCCTTCTAAATCGAGTAACGTTTCTATGGAAACGACAGGATTTTCTTTTGGGAGACGAGTATCTCCTTTCCGATCCACTATTCCTTCTTTACTGCATCCCTCGCTCCCTCACATTGACGAATTAACACAGAAACTGCGTCGCTATGAATTCCTTTGAGATCTATGACTTCTCCCTCTAAATCGAGTAGCGTTTCCTTGGATACGACAGGATTTTCTTTTGGGATACGACTGTCTCCTTTCCGATGCACAATTCCTTCATTAATGGATCCCTCGCTCCCGCACATTGACGAATTAACACAGAAATTGCGTCACTTTGAAATGCTATGGGTTCTATCACTTCTCTATCCAAATCGAGTGACCTTTCTAAGGAAACAACAAAAAATTTTCTTTTGGGATACGACAATCTTCTTTCCGATGCACTATTCCTTCTTTACTGCATTCCTCACTCCCTCACATTGACGAATTGTCACCGACATTACGTCGCTATTAAATACAATGGGTTCTAAGACATCTCCATGTAAATCGAGTAACGTTCTATGGAAACGAATGGATTCTCTTTTGGGATACGACTATCTCCTTTCGGATGCACTATTCCTTCTTTACTGCATCCCTCGCTCGCACGCATTGACGATTTAACACAGAAATTGCGGCGCTATGAAAGACTATGGGTTCTATGTCATCTCCTTCTAAATCGAATAATGTGTCTACGGAAACGAAAGGATTATCTTTTGGGATACAACTATCTCATTTCAGATGCACTATTCCTTCTTTACTGCATCCCTAGCTCCCTCACATTGACGAATTAACATAGAAATATAGTCGCTATGAAATACTATGGATTCTATGACTTCTCCTTCTAAATCGAGTAACGTTTCTATGGAAACGACGGGATTATCTTTTGGGATACGAGTATCTCCCTTCCGATGCACTATTCCTTCTTTACTGCATCCCTAGCTCCCGCACATTGACGAATTAACATAGAAATATAGTCGCTATGAAATACTAAGGATTCTATGACATCTCCTTCTAAATCGAGTAACGTTTCTATGGAAACGACAGGATTTTCTTTTGGGAGACGAGAATCTCCTTTCCGATGCACTATTCCTTCTTTACTGCATCCCTCGCTCCAGCACATTGACGAATTAACACAGATATTGCGTCGCTATGAAATGCTATGGGTTCGATGCTTTCTCCATCTAAATCGAGTAACGTTTCTATGAAGACCACGGGATTATCTTTTGGAATACGACAATCCCCTTTCCGATGCACTATTCCTTCTTTACCGCATCCCTCACTCCCTCACATTGATGAATTAACACAGAAATTACGTCGCTATGGAATACTATGGGATCTAAGACATCTCTTTCTAAATCGAGTAACATTTCTACGGAAACGAAAGGATTATCTTTTGGGATACGACTATCTCATTTCAGATGCACTATTCCTTCTTTACTGCATCCCTCGCTCCAGCACATTGACGAATTAACACAGATATTGCGTCGCTATGAAATACTATGCGTTCTATGACTTCTCCTTCTAAATCGAGTAACGTTTCTAAGGACACCTGAGAATTATCTTTTGGGATACCACTTTCTATGTTCCGATGCACTATTCTTTCTTTGCTGCATACCTCGCTCCCTCACATTGACGAATTAACACAACAACTGCGTCGCTATTAATCAGTATGAGATCTATGACTTCTCCTTCTAAATCGAGTAACGTTTCTATGGAAACGACAGGATTTTCTTTTGGGATACGACTATCTCCTTTCCGATGCACAATTCCCTCTTTACTGCATCCCTCGCTCCCGCACATTGACGAATTAACACAGACATTACGTCGCTATGAAATACAATGGGTTCTAAGACATCTCCATGTAAATCGAGTAACGTTCTATGGAAACGAATGGATTCTCTTTTGGGATACGACTATCTCCTTTCGGATGCACTATTCCTTCTTTACTGCATCCCTCGCTCGCACGCATTGACGAATTAACACAGAAATTGCGGCGCTATGAAATACTATGGGTTCTATATAATCTCCTTCTAAAAAGAGTAACGTTTCTATGGAAACGACAGTATTTTCTTTTGGGATACGAGTATCTCCTTTCCCATGCACATAACCTTCATTACTGCATCCCTCGCTCACTCACATTGAGGAATTAACACGGAACTTGAGTCGCTATGAAATACTATGGATTCTATGACATCTCTTTCCAAATCGAGTAACGTTTCTATGGAAACGACAGGTTTTTCTTTTGTGAGACGAGTATCTCTTATCGGATGCACTATTCCTTCTTTACTGCATCCCTCGCTCCCTCACTTTGACGAATTAACACAGAAACTGCGTCGCTATGAATTCCTATGAGATCTATGACTTCTCCCTCTAAATCGAGTAGCGTTTCCTTGGATACGACATAATTTTCTTTTGGGATAAGACTGTCTCCTTTCCAATGCACAATTCCTTCATTAATGGATCCCTCGCTCCCGCACATTGACGAATTAACACAGAAATTGCGTCACTTTGAAATGCTATGGGTTCTATCACTTCTCTATCCAAATCGAGTGACCTTTCTAAGGAAACAACAAAAAATTTTCTTTTGGGATACGACAATCTTCTTTCCGATGCACTATTCCTTTTTTACTGCATTCCTCACTCCCTCACATTGACGAATTGTCACCGACATTACGTCGCTATGAAAGACTATGGGTTCTATGTCATCTCCTTCTAAATCGAGTAACGTGTCTACGGAAACGAAGGATTATCTTTTGGGATACGACTATCTCATTTCCGATGCACTATTCCTTCTTTACTGCATCCCTAGCTCCCTCACATTGACGAATTAACACAGAAATATAGTCGCTATGAAATACTATGGATCCTATGACTTCTCCTTCTAAATCGAGTAACGTTTCTATGGAAACGACGGGATTATCTTTTGGGATACGAGTATCTCCTTTCCGATGCACTATTCCTTCTTTACTGCATCCCTCGCTCCCTCACATTGACGTATTAACAGAGAAATTGCGTCGTTATGACATACTATGTGTTCTATGACATCTCCTTTTAAATCGAGTAACGTTTCCATAGAAACGACAGGATTTTCTTTTCGGATACCAGTATCTCCTTTCCGATGAACTATTCCTTCTTTACTGCAACCCTCGCTCCCTCACATTGACGATTTAAGAGAGAAATTGCGTCGCTGTGAAATACTGAGTTTTCTATGACTTCTCCTTCTAATTCGAGTAACGTTTCTATGGGAACGACAGGATATTCTTGTGGGATACGACTATCTCCATTCTGATGCACTATTCCTCTCTTACTGCATCCCTCGTTCCCTCACATTGACGAATTAACACAGAAATTGCGTCGCTATGAAATACTATGGGTTCTATAACTTCTCCTTCTAAATCGAGTAACGTTTCTATGGAAACCACAGGATTTTCATTTGGGATACGAGTATCTCCTTTCCCATGCGCTAATCCTTCTTTACTGCACCCTCGCTCCCTCACATTGAGGAATTAACACAGAAAATGCGTCGCTACGAGATCCTATGGGTTCTATGACTTCTCCATCTAAAACGAGTAACGTTTCTATGGAAACGATGGGATTATCTTTTGCGATACGAGTATCTCCTTTCCGATTCACTATTCCTTCTTTGCTGCATCACTCGCTCCCTCACACTGACGAATTAACACAGAAATTGAGTCGCTATGAAATACTATGGATTCTATGATATCTCCTTCTAAATCGAGTAACGTTTCTATGGAAACGACAGGATTTTCTTTTGGGAGACGAGTATCTCCTTTCCGATCCACTATTCCTTCTTTACTGCATCCCTCGCTCCCTCACATTGACGAATTAACACAGATATTGCGTCGCTACGAATTTCTATGAGATCTATGACTTCTCCTTCTAAATTGAGTAACGTTTCTATGGAAACGACAGGATTATCTTTTGGGATACGACTACCTCCTTTCCGAAGCACTATTCCATCTTTACTGCATCCCTCGCTCCAGCACATGACAGATATTGCGTCGCTATGAAATACTATGGGTTCTATAACTTCTCCTTCTAAATCGAGTAACGTGTCTACGGAAACGAAGGATTATCTTTTGGGATACGACTATCTCATTTCCGATGCACTATTCCTTCTTTACTGCATCCCTAGCTCCCTCACATTGACGAATTAACACAGAAATATAGTCGCTATGAAATACTATGGATTCTATGACTTCTCCTTCTAAATCGAGTAACGTTTCTATGGAAACGACGGGATTATCTTTTGGGATACGAGTATCTCCTTTCCGATGCACTATTCCTTCTTTACTGCATCCCTCGCTCCCTCACATTGACGAATTAGCACAGAAATTGCGTGGCTACGAATTACTATGAGATCTATGACTTCTCCTTCTAAATTGAGAAACGTTTCTATGGAAACGACAGGATTATCTTTTGGGATACAACTATCTCCTTTCCGAAGCACTATTCCTTCTTTACTGCATCCCTCGCACCAGCACATTGACGAATTAACACAGATATTGCGTCGCTATGAAATGCTATGGGTTCGATGCTTTCTCCATCTAAATCGAGTAACGTTTCTATGGAGACCACAGGATTATCTTTTGGGATACGAGTATCTCCTTTCCGATGCACTATTCCTTCTTTGCTGCATCACTAGCTACCTCACATTGACGAAATAACACAGAAATTGAGTCGCTATGAAATACTATGGATTCTATGACTTCTCCTTTTAAATCGAGTAACGTTTCGATGGAAACGACAGGATTCTCTTTTGGGAGATGAGTATCTCCTTTCCGATGCACTATTCTTTCTTTACTGCTTCCCTCGCTCCCTCTCATTGACGAATTATCACAGAAATTGCGTCGCTATGAAATACTATGGGTTCTATGACTTCTCCTTCTAAATCGAGTATTGTTTCTATGGAAATGACAGGATTTTCTTTTGGGATACGAGTATCTCCTTTCCGATGCACTTTTCCATCATTACTGCATTCCATGCTCCCTCACAATGACGAATTAACTGAGAAATTGCTTTGCTATGAAATACTATGCATTCTGTGACTTCTCCTTCTAAATCGAGTAACATTTCTATGGAAATAACAGGATTTCCTTGTGAGATACGACTCTCTCCTTTCGGATGCACTATTCCTTCTTTACTGCATCCCTCGCTCCATCACTTTATCGAATTAACACAGAAGTTGCGTCGCTATGAAATACTATGGATTCTATGTCACCTCCATCTAAATAGAGTAACGTTTCTATGGAAACGACAGGATTTTCTTTTGGGATACGAGTATCTCGTTTCCGATGCACTATACCTTCTTTACAGCGTCCCTCGCTCCCTCACATTGACGATTTAACACAGAAATAGCGTCACAATGAAATACTATGGGTTCTACGACTTCTCCTTCTAAATCGAGTAACGTTTCTATGGAAACGACAGGATTTTCTTGTGGGATACGACTATCTCCTTTCCCATGCACTATTCCTTCTTTACTGCATCCCTCGCTCCCTCACACTGACGAATTAACAATGAAATTACGTCCATATGAAATACTATGTGTTCTATGACATCTTCTTCTAAATAGAGTAACGTTTCTATGGAAGCAAGAGGATTTTCTTTTAGGATATGAGTATCTCCTTTTCGATGCACTATTCCTTCTTTACTGCATCCCTCATTCCCTCACACTGATGAATTTACCCAGGAATTGGGTCGCTATGAAACACTCTGAGTTCTATGACTTCTCCTTCTAAATCGAGTAACGTTTCTAAGGATACCAGCGGATTTTCTTTTGGGATACGACTTTCTAGATTCCGATGCACTATTCCTTCTTTACCGCATCCCTCGCTCCCACACATTGACGAATTAACACAGAAATTGCGTCGCTATGAAATACTATGGGTTCTATATAATCTCCTTCTAAAAAGAGTAACGTTTCTATGGAAACGACAGTATTTTCTTTTGGGATCGAGTATCTCCCTTCCCATGCACTAAACCTTCTTTACTGCATCCCTCGCTCATTCACATTGAGGAATTAACACAGAACTTTAGTCGCTATGAAATACTATGGATTCTATGACATCTCCTTCTAAATAGAGTAACGTTTCTCTGGAAACGACAGGTTTTTCTTTTGTGAGACGAGTATCACTTTTCGGATGCACTATTCCTTCTTTACTGCATCCCTCGCTCCCTCACATTGACGAATTAACACAGAAATTGCGTCGCTATGAATTACTATGGGTTCTATGACTTCTCCTTCTAAATCGAGTAACGTTTCTATGGAAACCACGGGATTTTCTTTTGGGATATGATTTTCTCCTTTCCGATGCACTATTCCCTTTTTACTGCATCCTTCGCTCCCTCACATTGATGAATTGACAAAGAAATTGCGTCGCTATGAAATTTTATGGGTTCTATGACATCTCCTTCTAAATCGAGTAACTCTTTAATTTAAACGGCAGGATTTTCTTTTGGGATAGGACTATCTCCTTTCCGATGCACTATTCCTTCTTTACTGCATCCCTCGCTCCCTCACATTGACGTATTAGCAGAGAAATTGCGTCGTTATGACATACTATGTGTTCTATGACATCTCCTTCTAAATCGAGTAACGTTTCCATAGAAACGACAGGATTTTCTTTTCGGATACCAGTATCTCCTTTCCGATGAACTATTCCTTCTTTACTGCAACCCTCGCTCCCTCACATTGACGATTTAAGAGAGAAATTGCGTCGCTGTGAAATACTGAGTTTTCTATGACTTCTCCTTCTAATTCGAGTAACGTTTCTATGGAAACGACAGGATATTCTTGTGGGATACGACTATCTCCATTCTGATGCACTATTCCTATCTTACTGCATCCCTCGTTCCCTCACATTGACGAATTAACACAGAAATTGCGTCGCTATGAAATACTATGGGTTCTATAACTTCTCCTTCTAAATCGAGTAACGTTTCTATGGAAACCACAGGATTTTCATTTGGGATACGACACTCTCATTTCCGATGCACAATTCCTTCTTTACTGCATTCCTCACTCCCTCACATTGACGAATTGTCACAGACATTACGTCGCTATGAAATAGAATGGGTTCTAAGACATTATGTAAATCGACTAACGTTCTATGGAAACGAAAGGATTTTCTTTTGGGATACGACTATCTCCTTTCGGATGCACTATTCATTCTTTACTGCATCCCTCGCTACCACACATTGACGAATTAACACAGAAATTGCTTCGCTATGAAATACTATGGGTTCTGTTTCATCTCCTTCTAAATAGAGTAACGTTTCTATGGAAACGACAGGATTTTCTTTTGGGATACGAGTATCTCCTTTCCCATGCGCTAATCCTTCTTTACTGCACCCTCGCTCCCTCACATTGAGGAATTAACACAGAAATTGCGTCGCTATGAGATCCTATGGGTTCTATGACATCTCCATCTAAATCGAGTAACGTTTCTATGGAAACGATGGGATTATCTTTTGCGATACGAGTATCTCCTTTCCGATTCACTATTCCTTCTTTGCTGCATCACTCGCTCCCTCACACTGACGATTTAACACAGAAATTGAGTCGCTATGAAATACTATGGATTCTATGATATCTCCTTCTAAATCGAGTAACGTTTCTATGGAAACGACAGGATTTTCTTTTGGGAGACGAGTATCTCCTTTCCGATCCACTATTCCTTCTTTACTGCATCCCTCGCTCCCTCACATTGACGAATTAACACAGAAATTGCGTCGCTACGAATTTCTATGAGATCTATGACTTCTCCTTCTAAATTGAGTAACGTTTCTATGGAAACGACAGGATTATCTTTTGGGATACGACTACCTCCTTTCCGAAGCACTTTTCCATCTTTACTGCATCCCTCGCTCCAGCACATTGACGAATTAACACAGATATTGCGTCGCTATGAAATACAATGGGTTCGATGACTTCTCCCTCTAAATCGAGTAGCGTTTCCTTGGATACGACATAATTTTCTTTTGGGATACGACTGTCTCCTTTCCGATGCACAATTCCTTCATTAATGGATCCCTCGCTCCCGCACATTGACGAATTAACACAGAAATTGCGTCACTTTGAAATGCTATGGGTTCTATCACTTCTCTATCCAAATCGAGTGACCTTTCTAAGGAAACAACAAAAAATTTTCTTTTGGGATACGACAATCTTCTTTCCGATGCACTATTCCTTCTTTACTGCATTCCTCACTCCCTCACATTGACGAATTGTCACCGACATTACGTCGCTATGAAATACAATGGGTTCTAAGACATCTCCATGTAAATCGAGTAACGTTCTATGGAAACGAATGGATTCTCTTTTGGGATACGACTATCTCCTTTCGGATGCACTATTCCTTCTTTACTGCATCCCTCGCTCGCACGCATTGACGATTTAACACAGAAATTGCGGCGCTATGAAAGACTATGGGTTCTATGTCATTTCCTTCTAAATCGAATAATGTGTCTACGGAAACGAAAGGATTATCTTTTGGGATACAACTATCTCATTTCAGATGCACTATTCCTTCTTTACTGCATCCCTAGCTCCCTCACATTGACGAATTAACATAGAAATATAGTCGCTATGAAATACTATGGATTCTATGACTTCTCCTTCTAAATCGAGTAACGTTTCTATGGAAACGACGGGATTATCTTTTGGGATACGAGTATCTCCCTTCTGAGGCACTATTCCTTCTTTACTGCATCCCTAGCTCCCTCACATTGACGAATTAACATAGAAATATAGTCGCTATGAAATACTAAGGATTCTATGACATCTCCTTCTAAATCGAGTAACGTTTCTATGGAAACGACAGGATTTTCTTTTGGGAGACGAGAATCTCCTTTCCGATGCACTATTCCTTCTTTACTGCATCCCTCGCTCCAGCACATTGACGAATTAACACAGATATTGCGTCGCTATGAAATGCTATGGGTTCGATGCTTTCTCCATCTAAATCGAGTAACGTTTCTATGAAGACCACGGGATTATCTTTTGGAATACGACAATCCCCTTTCCGATGCACTATTCCTTCTTTACCGCATCCCTCACTCCCTCACATTGATGAATTAACACAGAAATTACGTCGCTATGAAATACTATGGTATCTAAGACATCTCCTTCTAAATCGAGTAACATTTCTACGGAAACGAAAGGATTATCTTTTGGGATACGACTATCTCATTTCAGATGCACTATTCCTTCTTTACTGCATCCCTCGCTCCAGCACATTGACGAATTAACACAGATATTGCGTCGCTATGAAATACTATGGGTTCTATGACTTCTCCTTCTAAATCGAGTAACGTTTCTAAGGACACCTGAGAATTATCTTTTGGGATACCACTTTCTGTGTTCCGATGCACTATTCTTTCTTTGCTGCATACCTCGCTCCCTCACATTGACGATTAACACAACAACTGCGTCGCTATTAATCAGTATGAGATCTATGACTTCTCCTTCTAAATCGAGTAACGTTTCTATGGAAACGACAGGATTTTCTTTTGGGATACGACTATCTCCTTTCCGATGCACAATTCCCTCTTTACTGCATCCCTCGCTCCCGCACATTGACGAATTAACACAGACATTACGTCGCTATGAAATACAATGTGTTCTAAGACATCTCCCTGTAAATCGAGTAACGTTCTATAGAAACGAAAGGATTTTCCTTTAGGACACGACTATCTCCTTTCGGATGCACTATTCCTTCTTTACCGCATCCCTCGCTCCCACACATTGACGAATTAACACAGAAATTGCGTCGCTACGAATTACTATGAGATCAATGACTTCTCCTTCTAAATTGAGTAACGTTTCTATGGAAACGACAGGATTATCTTTTGGGATACGACTATCTCCTTTCAGATGCACTATTCCTTCTTTACTGCATCCCTCGCTCCAGCACATTGACGAATTAACACAGATATTGCGTCGCTATGAAATACAATGGGTTCGATGACTTCTCCATCTAAATCGAGTAACGTTTCTATGGAAACCACAGGATTTTCTTTTGGGATACGACAATCCCCTTTCCGATGCACTATTCCTTCTTTTCTGCATCCCTCACTCCCTCACATTGATGAATTAACACAGAAATAACGTCGCAATGAAATACTGTGGGTTCTAAGACATCTCCTTCTAAATCGAGTAACGTTTCTACGGAAACGAAAGGATTATCTTTTGGGAAACGACTATCTCATTTCAGATGCACTATTCCTTTTTTACTGCATCCCTAGCTCCCTCACATTGACGAATTAACACAGAAATATAGTCGCTATGAAATACTATGGATTCTATGACTTCTCCTTCTAAATCGAGTAACGTTTCTATGGAAACGACGGGATTATCTTTTGGGATACGAGTATCTCCTTTCCGATGCACTATTCCTTCTTTGCTGCATCCCTCGCTCCCTCACATTGACGAATTAACACAGAATTTGCGTCTCTATGAAATACCATGGGTTCTATGACTTCTCCCTCTAAATCGAGTATTGTTTCTATGGAAACAACAGGATTTTCTTTTGAGATACGAGTATCTCCTTTCCGATGCACTATTCCTTCTTTACTGCATCCCTCGCTCCCTCACATTGACGAATTAACACAGAAATTGCGTCGCTACGAATTACTATGAGATCTATGACTTCTCCTTCTAAATTGAGAAACGTTTCTATGGAAACGTCAGGATTATCTTTTGGGATACAACTATCTCCTTTCCGAAGCACTATTCCTTCTTTACTGCATCCCTCGCTCCAGCACATTGACGAATTAACACAGATATTGCGTCGCTATGAAATGCTATGGGTTCGATGCTTTCTCCATCTAAATCGAGTAACGTTTCTATGGAGACCACAGGATTATCTTTAGGGATACGAGTATCTCCTTTCCGATGCACTATTCCTTCTTTGCTGCATCACTAGTTACCTCACATTGACAAAATAACACAGAAATTGAGTCGCTATGAAATACTATGGATTCTATGACTTCTCCTTTTAAATCGAGTTACGTTTCGATGGAAACGACAGGATTCTCTTTTGGGAGATGAGTATCTCCTTTCCGATGCACTATTTTTTCTTTACTGCTTCCCTCGCTCCCTCTCATTGACGAATTATCACAGAAATTGCGTCGCTATGAAATACTATGGGTTCTATGACTTCTCCTTCTAAATCGAGTATTGTTTCTATGGAAATGACAGGATTTTCTTTTGGGATACGAGTATCTCCTTTCCGATGCACTATTCCATCTTTACTGCATTCCATGCTCCCTCACAATGACGAATTAACTGAGAAATTGCGTTGCTATGAAATACTATGCATTCTGTGACTTCTCCTTCTAAATCGAGTAACGTTTCTATGGAAATAACAGGATTTCCTTGTGAGATACGACTATCTCCTTTCGGATGCACTATTCCTTCTTTACTGCATCCCTCGCTCCCTCACATTGACGAATTAACACAGAAATTGCGTCGCTATGAAATGCTATGGGTCTTATGACTTCTCCTTCTAAATCGAGTAACGTTTCAATGGAAAGCACAGGATTTTCTTTTGGGATACGACTTACTCCTTTCCGATGCACTATTCCTTCCTTACTGCATACCTCGCTCCCTCACTTTATCGAATAAACACAGCAGTTGCGTCGCTATGAAATACTATGGATTCTATGTCACCTCCATCTAAATAGAGTAACGTTTCTATGGAAACGACAGGATTTTCTTTTGGGATACGAGTATCTCGTTTCCGATGCACTATACCTTCTTTACTGCGTCCCTCGCTCCCTCACATTGACGATTTAACACAGAAATAGCGTCACAATGAAATACTATGGTTTCTACGACTTCTCCTTCTAAATCGAGTTACGTTTCTATGGAAACGACAGCATTTTCTTGTGGGATACGACTATCTCCTTTCCCATGCACTATTCCTTCTTTACTGCATCCCTCGCTCCCTCACACTGACGAATTAACAATGAAATTACGTCCATATGAAATACTATGTGTTCTATGACATCTTCTTCTAAATAGAGTAACGTTTCTATGGAAGCAAGAGGATTTTCTTTTAGGATATGAGTATCTCCTTTTCGATGCACTATTCCTTCTTTACTGCATCCCTCATTCCCTCACACTGATGAATTTACCCAGGAATTGGGTCGCTATGAAATACTCTGAGTTCTATGACTTCTCCTTCTAAATCGAGTAACGTTTCTAAGGAGACCAGCGGATTTTCTTTTGGGATACGACTTTCTAGATTCCGATGCACTATTCCTTCTTTTCCGCATCCCTCGCTCCCACACATTGACGAATTAACACAGAAATTGCGTCGCTATGAAATACTATGGGTTCTATATAATCTCCTTCTAACAAGAGTAACGTTTCTATGGAAACGACAGTATTTTCTTTTGGGATACGAGTATCTCCTTTCCCATGCACTATTCCTTCTTTTCCGCATCCCTCGCTCCCACACATTGACGAATTAACACAGAAATTGCGTCGCTATGAAATACTATGGGTTCTATATAATCTCCTTCTAACAAGAGTAATGTTTCTATGGAAACAACAGTATTTTCTTTTGGGATACGAGTATCTCCTTTTCCATGCACTAAACCTTCTTTACTGCATCCCTCGCTCCCTCACATTGAGGAATTAACACAGAACTTGAGTCGCTATGAAATACTATGGATTCTATGACATCTCCTTCTAAATCGAGTAACGTTTCTATGGAAACGACAGGTTTTTCTTTTGTGAGACGAGTATCACTTTTCGGATGCACTATTCCTTCTTTACTGCATCCCTCGCTCCCTCACATTGACGAATTAACACAGAAATTGCGTCGCTACGAATTACTATGAGATCAATGACTTCTCCTTCTAAATTGAGTAACGTTTCTATGGAAACGACAGGATTATCTTTTGGGATACGTCTATCTCCTATCCGATGCACTATTCCTTCTTTACTGCATCCCTCGCTCCAGCACATTGACGAATTAACACAGATATTGCGTCGCTATGAAATACAATGGGTTCGATGACTTCTCCATCTAAATCGAGTAACGTTTCTATGGAGACCACAGGATTCTCTTTTGGGATACGACAATCCCCTTTCCGATGCACTATTCATTCTTTTCTGCATCCCTCACTCCCTCACATTGATGAATTAACACAGAAATAACGTCGCTATGATATACTATGGGTTCTAAGCAATCTCCTTCTAAATCGAGTAACGTTTCTATGGAAACGAAAGGATTTTCTTTTGGGATACGACTATCTCCTTTCGGATGCACTATTCCATCTTTACTGCATCCCTAGCTCCCTCACATTGATGAATTAACACAGAAATTGCGTCGCTATGAAATACTATGGGTTCTATGACTACTCCTTCTAAATCGAGTAAAGTTTCTATGGAAACGACGGGATTATCTCTTGGGATACGAGTATCTCCTTTCCGATGCACTATTCCTTCTTTACTGCATCCCTCGCTCCCTCTCATTGACGAATTACCACAGATATTGCGTCGATATGAAATACTATGTTTTCCATGACTTCTCCTTCTAAATCGAGTAACGTTTCTATGGAAATGACAGGATTTTCTTTTGGGATACGAGTATCACCATTTCGATGCACTATTCCTTCTTTACTGCATCCCTAGCTACCTCACATTGACGAAATAACACAGAAATTGAGTCGCTATGAAATATTATGGATTATATGACTTCTCCTTCTAAATCGACTAACGTTTCTATGGAAACGACAGGATTTTCTTTTGGGAGACGAGAATCTCCTTTCCGATGCACTATTTTTTCTTTCCTGCATCCCTCGCTCCCTCTCATTGACGAATTAACACAGAAATTGCGTCGCTATGAAATACTATGGGTTCTATGACTTCTCCTTCTAAATCGAGTATCGTTTCTATGGAAACGACATGATTTTCTTTTGGGATACGAGTATCACCATTTCGATGCACTATTCCTTCTTTACTGCATCCCTCGCTTCCTCACATTGACGAATAAACATAGAAATTGCGTCGCTATGAAATACTATGGGATCCATGACTTCTCCTTGTAAATCGTGTAACGTCTCTATGGAAACCACAGGATTTTCTTTTGGGATACGACTTTCTCCTTTTCCATGCACTATTCCTTCTTTACTGCATCCCTCGCTCATTCACATTGACGAATTAACAATGAAATTACGTCCATATGAAATACTATGTGTTCTATGACATCTTCTTCTAAATAGAGTAACGTTTCTACGGAAACGACAGGATTTTCTTTTGGGATACGGGTATCTCCTTTCCGATGCACTATTCCTTCTTTACTGCATCCCTAGCTCTCTCACATTGACGAATTAACACAGAAATTGTGTCGCTATGAAATACTATGGGTTCTATGTCATCTCTTTCTAAATAGAGAAACGTTTCTATGGAAACAACAGGATTTTCTTTTGGGATACGAGTACCTCCTTACCGATGCACTATTCCTGTTTTACTGCATCCCTCGCTCCCTCACATTGTCGAATTAACACAGAAATTGCGTCGTTATGAACTACTATGTGATCTATAACTTCTCATTCTAAATCGAGAAACGTTACTACGGAAACGACAGGATTTTCTTTTGGGATACGACTATCTCCTTACCGATGCTCTATTCCTTCCTTACTGCATCCCTCGCTCCCTCACATTGACGAATTAACACAGAAATGGCGTCGCTATGAAATACTATGAGTTCTACGTCATCTCTTTCTAAATAGAGTAACGTTTCTATGGAAACGACAGGATTTTCTTTTGGGATACGAGTATCTCTCTTCCGATGCACTATTCCTTCTTTACTGCGTCCCTCGCTCCCTCACATCGCCGAATTAACACAGAAATTGCGTCGTTATGAACTACTATGTGATCTATGACTTCTCATTCTAAATCGAGAAACGTTACTACGGAATCGACAGGATTTTCTTTTGGGATACGACTATCTCCTTACCGATGCAGTATTCCTTCCTTACTGCATCCCTCGTTCCCTCACATTGACAAATTAACACAGAATTTGCGCCGCTATGAAATGCTATGGGTTCTATGACTTCTCCTTCTAAATCGAGTAACGTTTCTCTGGCAACGACAGGATTTTCTTTTGGGAGCCCGTCAGCGAGTCGTCGCGTGGACGCCGAGCGGAGAGGACCACGCAGCGTAGCCGCCGATCGCCAGTAGCCGTACCTCTCCCGCTACCCCCTCCAGCCGGCCGCGCGCCAGCCGACCGCTACCAGCGCTCCGCAGTCAGTCGCCCGGCAGCGCCCGGGGAGTGCGCATTAGACGATCCTGGCGCAGCCGTCCAGCGACTACCGGTCGAGTGCCGAAGGGTTGAGCCTGCTGCCTCTCGACGCAAAGCCGCGCAACGAGTCGCGGACTGCCGCGAAAGAGCTTCGGCTCGCAGCTCCCAGTAGCCTCTGGTTACCCAACGCCCCCAACGTGATTCTCACGTTCTTTTAGGGACTCTGAGGCAGTACCAGGGCTCCTTCACGGGACCAAGCCCGCGTGCTGCAGGCCATTCTTCTTCCGCACCTCATTTAGGTGCCGCGCTTGCACGAACAGCGCTTGTTAGCGTAAAGTAGGGACCACCCACTTCCATAGGGAACAAATAACACTTCTCTCGCCTTTCGTGAAAAGTAAAACTGTCGTTTCCCCCTTCCCACCCAATAAATAATCCTAAGTGTGAGATGGCGGACGCTACGAGCACTTCCCCTGCTATCACCCGCAGCAAGACTGCAACACAAGAGGCGCGAGGATCGACTGCACCCGCCGAAACTCGCGCCCCGCCCGCTACCGAAGGCAAGGGAGCGGCTGGCGACGCTCGACAGCTTGGCGCGAAAGCGCAGAAGCAGCTCGAGTCGCGCCGGCTAATCACCGAACTTTTCGGGGCGGACGTCTCTCCCACCAAGACAACTACACTCAACATCACGTTACACTCACCTGTCACTGGACAGTCATGTACCATTCTCCCACCGACGCCGCAGCCTCAAGAGACCGAGGCAGCGGTGGCGGATGTATACACAGAAAACCACTACACAGAGCCCTGGCAGGTGGAGGGCCCAAAACGCAGACCCAAAAAAACACCAGCACAAACAAGCGAGCAACCAAACTCGCTAGGCAGCCGAAAGGCGCTGTTGCCTACACCCACTAGCTCACCTCAGGCTAGCAACATTCACACAAAACAAAACGCAAACACAGCTGTGGCGAACAACAACAAAGCACACAAAGCCACAGCAGTGCCCACACAACACAAGACTGGTTTCCCCCCAGTCGTTATACAAAACTACGGGGACCTTAGTGCCCTTAACACTGCATTCGCGGAGAGGCGCATAAACAGCACATTACATGCAAAGTACTCGGGGGATAGGGCCTCACTGTACGTTGCCACAGACAACGAATATAAAGATCTTCTGACCTTCCTCAAAGATCGGAAGATCGAACATTACACGTACAGAACGCTGGACGAGAGAACCCAGCAGTACGTGATCAAGGGAGTGGACCCCAGCACCCCCAACGAGACAGTACATGCGGCCCTTTGTTATCTGGGATTCGACTGTAAAAGTGCCTCCCGGATGACAGGGTTCCGTACACACGCACCGTTACCACACTACATGGTTGAGTTAGCCGACACGGCTGATTCCCGCGCCATCCTGCAGATAAAGAGCTTTCTGCGGATTGACGTACGTGTAGAACTCTACGAACCACCCAACGTCCCCAACAATGCAACAACTGCCAGCGGTTCGGCCACTCGGCCCTCCGCTGCGGCCTGGCAACTCGCTGCCGCGGATGCGCTGGCAATCACAGATCCAACACATGCACACAAACACAGCCAAACCAGCGACGCTGTGCCAACTGCGGTGGGCCCCATGCGGCAAACTTCAGACAGTGCAGGTCATACAAACAGGCGCTGAAGCGAAAACAAGACAAAAGCAGGGTACTGTACGACATACCACGCCCAAGGCCAGCGCCGAACCCAGTAAGGAACGGCGTAACGTTTGCCACGGTTGCACGCCCTGGCGGAACGGCACAGGCTGCGGAACCTCAGCGCCCTACACACACACGTGAAACAACCGCTGCAACAGCCACACAACAGCCACAGGCAACACCTGAGGCCCAACAAGCATCGGTACCAACACCTATGCCCCCAAACAACACGACCCCACTCCCGGAAATCACGTGCTGCGAAGAAACGCACCATTTACAGGAAAACACATCCACACAAGAACCCCCCGAACCCCAAGCCCAGAGGAGGAATAGACGTACATGCAAACACAGGGCGGGGAACACGAAATCACCACAACAGGCCACACAGCAACAACAGAACAGCAACACACAGGAAAACAGTCAACAAGACACCGAGACTGTAACTCACACTACCATCCCCCTCACCACAGAAGTAACACAGGCGCCACAACCTCTGTCACAAAGCGCAAATGCCGCTCCTAACAACACGCCAATACCCGCACAAGCGGCCGCTAACTCCACAACAGCACCTCGGGCTGTCACACCCAACACCAACACACCACCTGGGGGAATACTGGAAACACTATTCCCCCGACACACGACCGTTCAAATCCTTACCAAGGTGCTGACGCCCGTCACTACACTCATCACCCAGCTCATGAGCGCCGAACCCGGGCAATACTGGGCTGTCATACACACTGCCATCACAACACTCTTTCACACTCTTACATGAATAATATGCCACACCCGGCCCATAACGCAGACCCGCCCACACTATCACAGATCCTGTTCTGGAATGCAGACTCGATCCACAACAAAAGGTCAGAATTTGCCGCGTTCATGGAGCGCAAGGGAATCCTTGTCGCGCTACTGAGCGAGACTAAACTTAAACCGCACAAGCAATTAAACTTTCCTGGCTATTGTGTCTATCGTCCCGACCGACCGGGCGACGCCGTGACAGGTGGAACTGCAATCGTCATACACAAAGACATTGAGCACACAAACATAGAGCTCCCTGAACTGGAAAAAATCGAGGCTACGGCCGTCAGAGTCAAGTTCAACGGAGCCTACACCACACTGATATCGGTATACAACAGCCCTGTAGGCATCTCAACACGTGATATCAGCACATTACTCAACATTTCACCGCGAGTAATAGTCGCTGGAGTTCTGAACGCAAAACACCCAGAATGGAATTCACGCATACGAAATCCCAACGGCAAAAAACTGTACGAACATTCGCTAGGTAGAAACTACATCATACTAGCGCCGACTGAACCGACGCACATTCCCTATCAGAGGGGACACAGGCCAGACGTGATAGACATGGCCCTCATCAAGGGCATTACAGCGACACTCAACGTCGCCGTTGAAAACGATCTGCCCTCAACCCACCAACCTGTAATACTATACATTGAGGAAACACTGCAGCACACGGAACAACGCAAGATGTTGGACTACGGGCGTGCGAATTGGACATTGTTCAAGCAAACGCTTGATAGCCACATCCCACCTATACACGAAATTAACGAAACAGCACAAATTGACGAGGCAGTAGAAACCCTCACCAACGCCGTTCAGGGCGCAATGGCAGGCACCATACCTGATCGCACCTCACAACAACGCAGTGCAGCCCTGCCCCAGGAAATCCTGGGCCTAATCTCAATGAGGAATCGTCTCAGGAGACAATGGCAGCGCACCAGGCGCCCGTACTTCAAACGGCACATTAACAGACTACAGGGCATCATACACAATAAAATACAAACACACAGAACACAACAGTGGAACCAAAAACTCGAAGGGCTGGACACCACACGACCTGGCGTGTGGCAACTAGCCCGCCACTTCACCAGGGAGAAAATATACACCCCAACGCTTCAAGGGCCTGACGGACCTGCATACTCAGCGGAAGGGAAAGCAGAATTAATGGCCCGAACACTCGCAGCGTCATTCACACCGAACCTGGTACCATCAGATCCAGCGTTCACACTTGCTACTGACCAAGAGGTTACACGCATTCTAGCCCAACCATCGCGCGACGACATTCGACATGCTAGCACAGCCGAAGTCTCCTGGGCTATAATGCATTCCGCTGCTAGGAAAGGCCCTGGTCATGATGGCATTCAAAACCGTGTCCTCCAGGAGTTCACGGATAAAGCAACTGAGTACCTAACACACATAACGAATGCCATACTAAAACACCAACACTTCCCCGCCTTTTGGAAGACGGCCAAGGTCCTGATGTTCAGGAAGCCGGGGAAAAACCACAGCCTCCCACAAAATTACCGACCCATCAGCCTTCTGAGCTCGCTCAGTAAGGTTGTTGAGAAGGTGATTCTCAAACGCATCACTAGGCACTGCATAACAAATGACATCCTGAGACCGGAGCAATTCGGCTTCAGGAATCACCACTCCACAACACAACAACTCCTACGGGTTGTTGAACATATAACACATGGCTTCAACATAAACAAAGCTACAGGGGCAGTGTTCCTGGACATCGAAAAGGCTTTCGACCGTCTACGGCACAACAGCCTCATCCGCAAACTCAGCGACGCGGGATTCCCCGACGGGCTGCTGCGTCTAATACACTCATACCTCACAGACAGGAGTTTCAACACTGACGTGCAGGGAAAACAATCAACACGACACGGTATACACGCGGGAGTACCCCAGGGAAGCATCCTAGGGCCCCTACTGTTTAACCTCTACATAAACGATCTCCCAACCACACACAACACAATGATGGCAATCTACGCGGATGACACAGCCATCCTTGCGCAAGATTGGAAACCATCAAACATTACGTCACGCTTACAGACGGCACTCAGAGTGGCCGAGCCTTGGTTGGAGAAATGGCGTGTTAGAGTAAACGTCGACAAGTGCGAAGCCGTTCTGTTCACTAGAAGACCGAAGCAACTGCGCAAACACCGATACTGCAGACCAATAACTCTACATGGACGTCCAATACGTTTCCGCGAGAAAGTCAAATACCTCGGTGTCTGGCTGGACCGGAAATTACTCTGGGGGGACCACATACAACACATGACCAACCGAGCTAGCGCGAGGCTCAAACAGCTCTATCCTATGCTCAACAGGCGTAGCACACTGAACAGAAGGGTGTCGAGGTCCATGTACATGACATCCGACCCCTGACGACGTACGCAGCTCCCGTCTGGGGATACGCTGCGCCTACACGCCTGCGCCGTCTGCAGCTCATACAAAACAAAGTACTCAAAATCATAAGCAATGCTCCACGATACACACGCATCGCGGACCTTCACCGGGAATACCGACTTGAGACTCTCACGGAGGTAATCCACAAACTCACCACAAGACTATACAGAAACTCCAGACATTCGCAGAACCCGTTTATTCTGAATCTGGGGAACTACGACCACAACCATAGATGGAAACATAAAAGACCAAAAGACATACTTGCAAGGACATAACATCTACGGCCAAGCACACGCAAACATAACGGCACAGGCGAGACCCTGTTAATCAGACGCATTTACTGGATATCCAGCTGAAATACACTGCCGAATAACTGGCACCACACAGGGAAGCCGTACCGTACACTGCATGCAAACAAGCTCCACACATCCCCCACACAGTGAGATGATCTATGGCCGACCTCCCACTACTGTATAACGATCTCGATTGTTCCAGGAATGTAGCAGCTGCAGCAACTGGGACACATCGCCATCGCTTGTCACGGTAATGATGCATGATACCTATACTAACAAATCCAACCTTGCATGAGCTATCGCAGCTAGTAAGCCACTACTGCTCTTACTACCCATCCCACTGTCGCAGAGGTTTTTTTCCCACGGCACGAGCCATGGTACTTTTTTCCCTCTGCTCTTCAAATCGCTACCCTCACTCGCGTTTCGTCCACTATCTATCACCTGATGGACCGTGTTAATGCGTAGCCTTACCCAGACGCACGGATAACGTCAGCCCAGCAGCATCCTGTGATCCACTTACTAGACAACTAACATGTTTACGGAGGTGACAGTAGAACTTTTGGTTTGGTCACCACGTTGGTGCGGGCGTGGAGGGGCCCCATCTCTATTAGTCGTCCGAATATGGTTCGCAGACAGCGATCTAAAACTGTCACTGGTGTACTGTTCTCTAGAACGAATGTTCTGTCCTGTATTAAACTTAGTTCATTCCTACAGTTAATTTTATAAAGCCGAGACTACGATTTTATTAGGAACGTCCAGACTCGCTGCTTTATGACATTAATTTTTATTTCTTTCACTTTCACTACAGATCTGTTTCGGCTAAACCGTCATTATCAAATAACGTACGTATTGTCTAGATAAGCTGACGTACACTGTTGATTTAAAATAGTAATTAATTTGTTACGACATTAACAGCTTTGGAGCCACAGTCTCATACGTTTACCTCGTAGCTCCAAAACTGTGAAATTACTGTCATAACTTTTTAATTACTGCCTTAATTGAACAAATAGAGAACGACAGTCAAAATACTGTTACCAAAGATGTTACTTGTATGTTAGTCCATCTAGACTTTATATAATCGATAATGGCAGTTTAGCCGAAATAAATCTATAATGAAAGTGAAAGAAATGAAAATTAATATCACATAGCTGTGAATCTGGGCACTTCTTATAAATATGTAACATGCTGACTTTACTACGCTACAGGCCCTATGGAACCCAGAGTGTGTGGAAGGTTTATTGTGTTGTAGGCTGTGACGTACGGTCACGCCTAACGTGTCGTCGGTACGGAAGCCTGTTCTTACTTCGTTGTTACGAAACTGTTCAGCTATTCAGCCTGAAACAGGTCCACGTTATGGTAGGGACAAATAGTGTTAGCTTCTTGCTCTTTCTGCAATGTAATCTCACCAGTAGTATTGCGACTGAGTAATTTTGCAGCGAACGTTTTACCAGTTATTTGTGCAATGAAAAAGTCGTTCAGTGCTACATGTCTAAGGATTCTTAGTTCATTGCAATTTCGTTCTGCTCTAGGGGAAGGCTGACTAATGTGTGAATCATAGAAAGGAAAAATGCGTTCTCTGGGTTCGTGGGAGGCAGAAATTATTGTAGATATCATTATCTGTGCAATAGTGAAAATTAATGCTAGTGTATATACTATTCAGTTATGTCAACGTAGTGACAGTGTCACTGAGTGATCTTCTAAATGACACAAAGATTTCGTCCATGTAGATACTATAATATTAAATTTTATTAGCTCTGACGGGGAATTTCTTAAAGTACTGCCTTTTGTCATGTTTAACAAAACTGTTAGCAAGCGTACTTGCTATACAAATGCGCGTGGCAAAGGCTTCCGGTCGTAAAAAAATTTCAGCGTTAAACTTGAAGTAGTTATAGGAGAGTATCAGAAGTAATAACCTAATGACATCTTTAATTTCTTGTACATTAGGTTTTTGTGTTGGAGAAGATTCTCTTCAGTAATTTTAATAGTCTCATAAATGTGAATGTTAGTAAGTAAATTAACTACGTTAAAGGATACGAAATTACCATCATCAGGAATGGAAAAGTTTTTAATTTCAGCTGTTAGTTAAAGGGAATTTTTGACAGTGTAGTTTTCTTCAAAAACGTAATGTCCTCTAAATGGTGTATCTAATTTTTTGCCGATTTCATAGAAGCGCCATCTGTATAGTTAACACTGTCCACTGGAAGCGAAGGCGGCATGCAGTCGGGGGCGACGCTGGGTTCGTAGCCGTGGGCACCAGTTGTTGGCTACGGCGGGACTGCCCGGTAGGCACACTTACATTCGAGGGGCCACACGTGTCACGGTGGATGCAGCAGAAGGTCCGTAGCAGGAGTGACCCTGTCGCAGTTATGTGCACCACTTGTTCTAGTGTCTCGTGTACACGAAGGACCTCTGCGGACCGAGCTGGAAATTTCTCAGCTCGCTGGACTGTGCAGTTAATGATTTACAGGGGCTGTGCTTGACGCAGCCTGCCTGGCAGAGGAGTGTTGCAGGGTGGCGTCAGCGCCTGACGGCTTCTGCGACTGGACAAATGAACTGGTGGTAAAAAAATCACAGCAACAAACAAAAAAAAAAAAAAATCATGTAGAGTAATGAAATTTCGGGAATACGCCTGTCTATATAGCATATTTAAGTGATTAACATTGCAGCATCACAGGGCAATGTAAGCGCGAAATAAGCCGTTGCAAAAGTGACATGCTGGTAAATTAATAACAGATGTAACGATCAGCATGTTGAATGCAAGCATTGAAACGGGCACGCATTGTGTTGTAAAGGTGTGCGATATCAGTTTGTGTCGCAAATGGCGGTGGTTTGGGGGTCAGTGAAATGCATGCTACTGGGCTCCTGGCTCGGGGCTGTCCCTGAAGTAACCGATTTTTAACATTTCGTTATGTCGCCGACTGCTGTTCAAGTTGCTGCTGCAGAAGAGATGTGATGCGCCAGAGCCGTACGCCAGACACGACTGC
This sequence comes from Schistocerca serialis cubense, assembly GCF_023864345.2. Taxonomy (NCBI): domain Eukaryota; kingdom Metazoa; phylum Arthropoda; class Insecta; order Orthoptera; family Acrididae; genus Schistocerca; species Schistocerca serialis. The sequence goes on from NC_064644.1 coordinate 6,171,318, forward strand.
CTTCCCTCTCGGTAGCGCCACGTGACCGGTCGGAGCCCGGGCTTTCTGCAACCGTACATTCTCGCGGTCACCGCTCCCAGTAATCGTGTACAGGGATACATTTCTGCCAAGTCTTCCTGCGATATAGCTGGAGGAATATCCAGCTTCCCGTGGCCCCATTACACGACCTCGTTCAAACTCAGTAAGATGGTCATACGGCGTCTCTGTCTCCTCAAAGGCATTCTTGGCTAAGATCAAATCACCACCTCCAATCTAGAAGGTAACTAACGCTCACGGCGTCTATTTAAAGCAAACCTGATTTTCACCCTCATAGTGCCGCTAGTAACACCACTCTTATGCGCCTGGCGCGAAATTTAAATAGACATTATTTTTCAAATATAAAAACACGCCTACCAACTTTCGTTTATCTCGCACAACTGCATGTAGTGTTGCGATTTTTTCCGTCGGTGTATGTTCAAGAATTCTGCAGTAAACGGGTGTTAACGATATTGGTCTGTAATTTTGCAGGTCCGTCCTATTACTGTTCTTATACACTACTGGCCATTAAAATTGCTACACCAAGAAGAAATGCAGATGATAAACGGGTATTCATTGGACAAATATATTATACTAGAACTGACATGTGATTGCATTTTCACGCAATTTGGCTGCATAGATCTTGAGAAATCAGTACCCAGAACAACCACCTCTGGCCGTAATAACGGCCTTGATACTCCTGGGCATTGAGTCAAACAGAGCTCGGATGGCGTGTACAGGTTCAACTGCCCATGCAGCTTCAACACGATACCGCAGTTCATCAAGAGTAGTGACTGGCGTATTGTGACGAGCCAGTTGCTCGGCCACCATTCACCAGGCCTTTTCAGTTGGTGAGAGATCTGGAGTATGTGCTGGCCAGGGCAGCCTTTGAAAATTTTCTGTATCCAGAAAGGCCCGTACAGGACCTGCAACATGCGGTCTTGCATTATCCTGCTGAAATGTAGGGTAGAGCCACGGGTCGTAACACATCTGAAATGTAACGTCCACTGTTCAAAGTGCCGTCAATGCGAATAAGAGGTGACCGAGACGTGTAACCAATGGCACCCCATACCATCACGCCGGGTGATACGCCAGTATGGCGATGACGAATACATGCTTTCAGTGTGCATTCACCGCGATGTCGCCAAACACGGATGCGACCATCATGATGCTGTAAACAGAACCTGCATTCATCCGAAAAAATGACGTTTTCCCATTCGTGCACCCAGGTTCGTCGTCGAGTACACCATAGCACGCGCTCTTGACTTGCAAACGTCGTCGAACTGTTCGGCAGATGGTTGTTGTCTCTCAAACGTCCCCACCTGTTGACTCAGGGATCGAGACGTGGCTGCACGATCCGTTTCAGCCATGCGGATAAGATGCCTGTCATCTCGACTGCTAGTGATACGAGGCCGTTGGGATCCAGCACGGCGTTCCGTATTACCCTCCTGAAAGCACCGATTCCATATTCTGCTGACAGTCATTGGATCTCGACCAACGCGAGCAGCAATGTCGCGATACGATAAACCGCAATCGCGATAGGCTACAATCCGACCTTTATGAAAGTCGGAAACGTGATGGTACGCATTTCTCCTCCTTACACGAGGCATACAACAACGTTTCACCAGGCAACGCCGGTCGTGTTTATGTATGAGAAATCGGTTGGAAACTTCCCTCATGTCAGCACGTTGTAGGTGTCGCCACCGGCGCCAACCTTTGAAAAGCTAATCATTTGCATATCGCAGCATCTACTTCTTGTCGGTTAAATTTCGCGTTTGTAGCACGTCATCTTCGTAGTGTAGCAATCTTAATAGCCAATAGTGTAGTGTATATAGGAGTCACGTGGGACTTTGCGTTAGGCGAGAGATTCACGATAAATGCAATCTAAGTAAGGGGCCAATGCCGTAGAGTACTGTTTGTGAAACCGAATCGGTATTCCGTCAGGACCTGGCGACTTATTCGTTACGAAATCTCCCAGCTGCATCTCTAGGCCAGGGATGTCTATTACCATGGTGTCGACATGAGAGTTGGACGACTGTATGTTTCTACGATCCTCCTGCGTGAAATATTTCTTAAACATGAAATTTAAAACTTGAGCATTCCTTTTGTTATTTTCTACTAGCACACCAGGCTGGTCAACGACTGGGCAGAAGCTTCGCCCTACTTAGCGGTTTTACGTAGGACCAGAATAGTCTCGCGATCCCTTCAAGATAATTTGTTAAGGTATGACGGTGACAGCTTTATGCTCGAGCATCGATCTTTCCACAGACGCACGAATCTCTACTAACCTTTACTTGTCGTTAGCCCGCTCTCTGTTGAACTGAGAGTGCAACAGTCTTTGCTTCCTCTTCATTTTCCGCAATGGATCTTTTCCATCCTTCAATCACTTACTAGGCACATACTTTTCCACAGTACGATTTACAATCTGTTCAAACTTCCCCTATAATTACTCTACATCCATCATACTGGAACTAAATAATGTCCATTCACTGTCTGAGATTCTAATAACCGCTTTTCTGCTCTTTCTAGCAAAACTACTCTCCTAGCTTTCTTGATTGATTTAATAACTTAAGTAACCATCGTCACTACGATGACGTCATTATCACTAACGCCTGTTTCTGTAGTGTCACCGTCGATGAGTCCAGGCATCTTTGTAGCTACATGCTCTAAAATACTCACATCAAAAAAAGTTTTGCATCATCTCTGTTCCTAGAGTTCCGGAACCTGCACAGAAAATTGGAATGAAGATCAACATAAACATCGTTTCCACCCTTTTTATTGCTCATAAAAACCACACATTGCATGTTGTACCACCACACAGCGAGACCTTCAGAGGTGGTTGCCCAGATTGGTGTACACACATGAACCTCTAATACCCACTACCACGTCCTCTTGAATTAATACACGCCTGTATTCGTCGTGGAATACTATCCACAAGTTCATCAACGTAGATCGCCCCACTCCTAACGGCGATTCAGCGTAGATCACTCAGTGTGGCTGGGGGGCCACGTCGACCATGAACACCCTTCTTCAGTCTATCCCAGGTATGTTCGATAGGGTACATGTCTGGACAAAAATGGTTCAAATGGCTCTCAGCACAATGCGACTTGACTTCTGAGGTCGTGAGTCGCCTAGAACTTTGAACTAATTAAACCTAACTAACCTAAGTACATCCCACACATCCATGCCCGAGGCAGGATTCGAACCTGCGACCGTAGCGGTCGCCCGGCTCCAGACTGTAACGCCTAGAACCGCACGGCCGCTCCGGCCGGCACATGTCTGGAGAACATGCTGGCCACACTAGTCGAGCGATGTCGTTATCCTGAAGGAAGTCAGCCACAAGACGATGGGGCCGCGAATTGTCGTCCATGAAGACGAATGCGTCGCCAGTATGCTGCCGATATCGTTGCACTAAAAATTAAAAAAAAATATTTAAAAATCGGTCGGAGGATGGCATTCACGTATCGTACAGCCGCTACGGCGCCTTCCATGACCACCAGAGAATACATTGGCCCCACATAATGCCACCCCAAAACAGCAGGGAACCTTCATCTTGCTGCACTCGCTGGACAGTGTGTTTAAAGGGTTGAGCTTGACCGGGTTGCCTCCAAGCACGTCTCCGACGATTGTCTGGTTGAAGGTATGTATGAGACTCATCGGTGAAGAGCACGTGATGCCAATGCTGAGAGGTCCATCCGGCATGTCGTTGGGCCCATCTGTACCGCGCTGCACGGTGTCGTGGTTGCAAAGATGGACCTCGCCACGGACGTCGGGAGTGAAGACGTGCATCGTGCAGGTTACTGTGCACAGTTTGAGTCGTAACACGACATCCTGTGGCTGCACGAAAAGCATTATTCAACATGTTGGCGTTGCTGTCGGGGTTCCTCCGAGCCATAATCCGTAGGCAGCGGTCATCCATTGTCGTAGTAGCCCCCGGGCAGCTTGAGCGAGATATATCATCGACAGTTCCCGTGTCTCTGTATCTACTCTATGTCCGAACAACATCGCTTTCGTTTACTCCGAGTCGCCTCTACACTTCCCTTGTTGAGAGCCCTTCCTGGCACAAACTAACAATGCGGACCGCTGTATTGACGGTCTAGGCACGGTTGAACTACAGACAACACGAGCCGTGTACCTACTTTGTGGTGGAATGACTGGAACGGATCGGCTGTCGGACCCCGTCCGTGTAATAGGCGCTGCTCATACACGGTTGCTCACATCTTTGGTCGGGTTTAGTGACATCTTTGAACAGTCAAAGAGACTGTGTGTGTGATACGATATCCACAGTCAACGTTTATCTTCAGGAGTTCTGGGAACCGGGGTCATGCAGATTTTTTTTTTATGTGTGTATTTGCATTGTATGTGCGCTCTCGAACTAACTGCTCAAGACAGTTTTCGAAAAAACGTGTTCAACAGTACTTCGCAAGGCTACTTATGTGGAAACCTTGTAACGAATCCACAGGTGTCCTAGTCTACGCTCGGAACTAATACTGCACGATTTGGGTGCTTCCGCACTATTGAGTGTAGACTTTCTTTGAATAACTCTGTCTCGACGGAATCGGGAGGCCGGTAATAACATCCAACATTACCTTCTTTTCACCTAGACCTGTCATACATTACCAGATAACTTCACAGCCACACTCAAATCCGACTTGAGTAGAAACAACGTTTTTGTCGCAATCGGTAAACGCTTCCCCTTCAGTGGCGTTGAATATGTCTTTTCGATACACGTTTCACGAATCGGCAAACATTTCAGAGCTGTATACTTGGAGTCTCAGACAGCTCTCGGTCCCGAGAATAATTTGAGTGTGACTAATTTCCGAGAGGGTAGTAAAGGCGAAATATTAGGGCTACGCGATGTCTGTTCTTTCTGACATGTTTGAATAAACAGGCAACACGCTTTCATATAGCTGATTCGCCTCTAGGAGCAATGAATCTACCACACTGAGTGCGGGCGCACAGTTGCGTTCGACCTGCCGCGGGAATCTCAGAGTAGGGAGAGTGGAGGGCACAGCCGGGGACTGCCGGTAGGGGGCGTGGGCGGGCTCGGGGGGTGCCGAGGCAGCACTCGGCGCCGCGTCCGGCTGCCACAGTGGTTCACGCGACGGCTAGTCAGCAGGAGACCCCGGGTTCGAGTCCCAGTGTGGCATACATTTTCCCGCATCGCCGCTGATTCCGCGTAAGGTCCCAGGGCAGCTTACCTTAATAGTTCCTTCCGTTTCCTTTCTCCTCAGTTCACCTTCAGTGTACATAAAAAGGCGAAATAGCGTGCTGCTGTTTGGCGTAGCGAAGATGAGCCGGAAGACACAGACGACCTCCTTATACAGGTTGCACGAGAAATATTAGGCACTGACATAGGTAAGGTAGACATTGATAGGAGTTATTGGATGGTGCGTAGATTATAAGGTGCTTCGAAATCTCGTCTAATAATTGTCAAGTTTGTCTCACACCGAAAAAGGACGCAGATCTTCAGCCACAAGAAAAAAAAATTAGCAAGGACAGGGCTTGCAATAAGACAAGGTCTTACAAAGTACCGTCTAAGGATTTAAAACAGCACCACACCCCATTTCAGCCTTCAGAATGTACGAACTCTGGACGGCAGCGTAATTAAGACAGCCCCTGAAAAGAATGCATTTACAAACGTGTCAGGACTGAACAGCATTAAGAGAAACTACGTTAGCCAAAGCGAAACCTTAACGCCTCTCACCTTAATTTAATACTAATCTTTTGCAACATCTCTCCTCCTCTGAATACTATCTTGAAATTGTATCAACTCTGCAACTATCTCTGTTTCTGTGCCTTTACCTATTGTTCTTGTAACTGTAACTCCGCAATTGTCTTCCTACTAGTGTCTTCGACTGTTACCATCAACTGTAGTATTACTTAATCTGACACTATTTGCCTGAAATTCTTTACATTGTACGCTATGGCACAACTGCAGTTATTGTTATTTTCCTGGTTACCTTACTCGCTCACCTACTCAGTTTAAACTGCCGACAGAAATATCGCAATCACTATTATTGTAGTAATTTCCAACTTGTTAGCATTCTTCGTTAATTTTATAGCGAACTGCTTTTCATCCCCTGTCACAGAGGACACGTCGTATCTATAGTCGTCGTTATTCTCAACGGTACCCCTTCACGACGAATACTCTCTGCTCCCCGCTACTCCGTATTGTAACTAGGTTTTCTCTGTTGCTGCTGGTCAGCTGTCAGGATGAGCATTACTGGAAAGGGCATTTGATTCTAAAGCATTATGTCAGGGTGAAAAACACTAAATAAATTACTTTTCCTCTCTTAACATTTGTGCAGGGTGGGTTCTTCCTTGGCTCAGGTATGAGGTAGAATCAAAAGGCATTTTTACATAAGATAACTTTTATCGAAAGTTTTGTACAATGGTTTCCTTACTGGATTGTTTTGACTGTGAGAGCGGCAGCTGTGTCGTTTGAAAAGCCTTCTGCTTGCGTGAGCGGCGGAGTCTGATTACGCACGGTGGTGTGTATCTCGTGTCGCCGTTTCGCCCAGTTGACTGGAGACGCGCATCGCATGGTGGCCCGTTTAATTATTGAGGACGAAGCTGTGAATCGGACGGTGATACCTCGGATGTGGCGTCCCAGTGTTTCTCTTCTCTAAGCGGCCGCGTGTGTCGTGTGTCGGCCAGCGGAGCGGCGCGGCGGGAGAAGGCCAGTGTCCCAGACTCGAACAACGGACTCCCGCTTGCCAGTCTTCGGCTGTCAGATCTTCGTCCCAGGTCACACGTGACTGCTGATGTGAGGCCGTCTCCTTCCCGTCCTCACCAGTCACTCGAGTACATAAAAATCAGGCCTCAAATACCTTCTAACTTCTGTCTTCTGGCGCCGAGGCTGCTGCTCGCTATTCCATTACAGCAGCGGACTCGGTGCTTCTGTGTACGATGTAGTCTCTTCCTGCATGACGGTCTTCAGCACCGACTGTACCGGAACTGAACTGAAAGCTACTACTGTCGGGCCCACTGCGTCTCGCGTATTCATTCACTTCAGTTTACTGGAGGTGAACGACTTCACGGTCATTGCCTCTTCTGTTACGTCGAAAAGCTTCGCGAAGAATCTTCTTAACGTCGGTCATTGGCTTTCGGAATGTAGGCGAGGGCCTTTGATCACATGTGACAACTGAGAAACACGTGAGCCGTACGGGCGATGCCCTAACGGCTGAATCGACAGCTTCTGCTTATGTGGGGAGGGCGATGGCTTCCGAACGTGCTGACTTCACGGTCATTGCCTCTGCTGCTCTGCCCGCTGTTTGCCAGTGTGTAACTCTTCTAAGCTAAACTAAGTTTTTCATTTTTTTTCTAATTTCTACTTCACTTCACATTGATTTCACTAATTTATTTACCTATCAGAAACACTCAACAGTATTTGCGCTGCTCTCCGCGCACTGTTCTAGGGAAGCGTAATGCCGTCACTACACGGACGGTGTTGCGAACGCCAGTGTTGAGCGTGCCAAGTTGAAAGTGCTGCTGACCGCCCTGAAACGATGTGACTCGTGCACACAGCACGTGCGTCTCAGTGTGGTACACGCGATCGCAGCGCTCGCCAGCGGCAGCCGTCGGCTGCATCTGGGTCACACATCACCCGGTTGTCCGCCCCCGGTAGCTGAGTGGTCAGCGTGACAGACTGTCAATCCTAAGGGCCCGGGTTCGATTCCCGGCTGGGTCGGAGATTTTCTCCGCTCAGGGACTGGGTGTCGTGTTGTCCTAATCGTCATCATTTCGTCCCCATCGATGCGCAAGTCGCCGAAGTGGCGTCAAGTCGAAAGACTTGCACCAGGTGCGCGGTCGGGAGGCCCTCGTCACACGTTTCTCTCTATCACCCACTTTACAAAATGGATGGGTGTAAAATTCTTAAGCTAGCGCTATCAAAACGCGCCTTTGCTCTCTTGTCCATGTGAGAGTCACGTTGTTCTGCCTTTAGTATCCGTGGACATGTTATAAGGCAGAAAGAGAAGTGTCAAGTCCAGTCAGAAAGGACATCAGCTTCTAAAAGTTCCGTAACAAATAGCGCGATTCAAAGTCTTATTTTATAACTGTTCCTATTCAGCAGCAGAATCTTCACAACATGTGAAATAAGAAAACTTATAACGACAAAGTGTGAAATATCTTACTGCAAGTAGTGCAATCTGTCTTGTAGATTAAACCATTCGAACAAACTCCTTCCTCAGATGGAACGTACTTATACTTACGTAACATCAAATATTAGAGAATATACTTTTATTGCACTGAAAAGAAAGTATCAGATCCTAATAGAAAAAGCGAAGACTAGTAATAAAAATATTTGGATCTGCTGAGGCGCAAACAAGAATCACATTACCAGCTACCTCGGCGCGCGCTTTAGATCGGTGGCGACCCCGTGTACATATACGGCCCGGCAGCGTTAATTTTTAGACAAATGTTTTAATACCGTAAAGAATACAAAAGACGATAGCTTCTTCCGAAACACAACGCTATAGAGTAAATGATATTAACATATGAACGTAAGTCAGGATTCTTCTGCAAACATGGGAACCGAATGCCTGTTCATGTGAATGTATGTTCCTCTACTGCTACCCCATAATGCGCAATGAATCTGTAGAATTTAAGAATTATTCTCACTTTGTGTTTCTACTAAAGGATAGAAGTTTTCTTTAAGGACTGCGTTGAAACTTAACAAGTCTTTGCAACACGATGAATGTTTAAAAAGTAACAAGAAATTTACAATTTCGTGTGTTGTACTAGTCCGATTTGCACCACATTTTTTGTCACTGCCTTAGTAAACGTGTCTGAAAAGTATGCGTACAATGTTATACACATTGGCTATTTGCTCTATTGTCTGCTGTCAAAAAGGATACATGTGTTTTGGTAGCATCAACGATTATTTGTTTTGTGTAAAAATATATTAGAAAATCTTTAATAAAGTTTGTTTTAAGAATAAAGTGTATGGAATTTTAGAAAAGTTAAATACTCCTTTTGGTGAGTCTATTATGAGTAAAACTGGTATAAACATGGAAAATGGATTTTTTGTTTCACGGCAATAAGTAGTTTCCGTAATGTCGGCACTATTTTTTGGTTCATGTAAAAGTCCTCCATCGTTTGCGGAAGGATCGATTTTATGAAATTGTCTACGACGACGGGTTTCCTCCCAAAATTACTAGTTTTCCTTCGTGGCGATCCCTGTAAACCACGCGGTTTATTTTCGCGTTCCGTCCTTAAGCGTCCTGTTGTGGCGAGGCTGACGTTTCCATAAATTGGAGCCCTTTGCTTGGAACGGTTAACAGTAGCCAACAGTTCTTTTCGTGTCACCTCCTTAACACACGCTGTAACATAACATTACAGACGATCGAACGCTCGTTAAATCTACACCTACATCCATACTCCGCAAGCCACCTGACGGTGTGTGGCCGAGGGTACCTTGAGTACCTCTACCAGTTCTCGTATTGTTCGTGGAAAGAAGGACTGTCGGTATGCCTCTGTGTGGGCTCTAATCTCTCTGATTTTATCCTCACGGTCTCTTCGCGAGATATACGTAGGAGGGGGCAATATACTGCTTGACTCGTCGGTGAAGGTATGTTCTCGAAACTTCAACAAAAGCCCGTACCAAGCTACTGAGCGTCTCTCCTGCAGAGTCTTCCACTGGAGTTTATCTATCATCTCCGTAACGCTTTCGCGATTACTAAACCATCCTGTAACGAAGCGCGCTGCTCTCCGTTGGATCTTCTCTCTCTCTCTCTTCTATCAACCCTATCTGGTACGGATCCCACACTGCTGAGCAGTATTCAAGCAGTGGGCGAACAAGCTTACTGTAACCTACTTCCTTTGTTTTCGGATTGCATTTCCTTAGGATTCTTGCAATGAATCTCAGTCTAGCATCTGCTTTACCGACGATTAACTCTATATGATCATTCCATTTTAAATCACTCCTAATGCGTACTCCCAGATAATTTATGGAATTAACTGCTTCCAGTTGCTGACCTGCTATTTTGTAGCTAAATGATAAGGGATCTATCTTTCCATGCAGCACATTACACTTGTCTACATTGAGATTCAATTGCCATTCCCTGCACAATGCTTCAGTTCGCTGCAGATCCTCCGGCATTTCAGTACAATTTTCTATTGTTACAACCTCTCGATATACCACAGATCATCCGCAAAAAGCCTCAGTGAACTTCCGATGTCATCCACAAGGTCATTTATGTATATTGTGAATAGCAACGGTTCTACGACACTCCCCTGCGACACAACTGAAATCACTCTTACTTCGGAAGACTTCTCTCCATTGAGAATGACATGCTGCGTTATATTATCTAGGAACTCTTCAATCCAATCACACAATTGGTCTGATAGTCCATATGCTCTTACTTTGTCCATTAAACGCCTGTGGGGAACTGTATCGAACGCCTTGCGGAAGTCAAGAAACACGGCATCTACCTGGGAACCCGTGTCTATGGCCCTCTGAGTGTCGTGGACGAATAGCGCGAGCTGGGTTTCACACGATCGTCTTTTTCGAAACCCATGCTGATTCCTACAGAGTAGATTTCTAGTCTCCAGAAAAGTCATTATACTCGAACATAATACGTGTTCCAAAATTCTACAACTGATCGACGTTAAAGATATAGGTCTATAGTTCTGCACATCTGTTCGACGTCCCTTCTTGAAAACGTGGATGACCTGTGCCCTTTTCCAATCGTTTGGAACGCTACGCTCTTCTAGAGACCTACGGTACACCGCTGCAAGAAGGGGGGCAAGTTCCTTCGCGTACTCTGTGTAAAATCGAACTGGTATCCCACCAGGTCCAGCGACCTTTCCTCTTTTGAGCGATTTTAATTGTTTCTCTATCCCTCTGCCGTCTATTTCGATATTTAACATTTTGTCATCTGTGCGACAGTCTAGAGAAGGAACTACAATACAGTCTTCCTCTGTGAAACAGCTTTGGAAAAAGACATTTAGTATTCCGGCCTTTAGTCTGTCATCCTCTGTTTCAGTACCGTTTTGGTCACAGAGTGTCTGGACATTTTGTTTTGATCCACCTACCGCTTTGATATAAGACCAAAATTAGGATTTTCTGCCAAGTCAGTACATAGAACTTTAGTTTCGAATTCATTGAACGCCTCTCGCATAGCCTTCCCTTCTCACACTACATTTCGCTTCGCGTAATTTTTGTTTGTCTGCAAGGCTTTGGCTATGTTTATGTTTGCTTCCGCAGCAGTTGCGGTACCACGGTGGCTCTTTTCCATCTCTTACGATCTTCCTTGGCACATACTCATCTAACGCATATTGTACGATGGTTTTCAACTTTTTCCACTGATCGTCAACACTATCTGTACTTGAGACAAAACTTTTGTGTTGAGCCGTCAGGTACTCTGAAATCTGCTTTTTGTCACTTTTGCTAAACAGAAAAATCTTCCCACCTTTTTTAATATTTCTATTTACGGCAGAAATCATCGATGCAGTAACCGCTTTATGAACGCTGATTCCCTGTTCTGCGTTAACTGTTTCAAATAGTTCGGGTCTGTTTGTCACCAGAAGGTCTAATATGTTATCGCCACGAGTCGGTTCTCTGTTTAACTGCTCAAGGTAGTTTTCAGATAAAGCACTTTAAAAAAATTTCACTGAATTCTTTGACCCTGCCACCCGTTATGAATGTTTCAGTTTACCGGGTGATCAAAAAGTCAGTATAAATTTGAAAACGTAATAAACCACGGAATAATGTAGATAGTGAGGTAAAAATTGACACACATGCTTGGAATGACATGGGGTTTCATTAGAACAGAAAAAAACGAAGCTCACAAAATGTGCGACAGATCTCTTGCGCGCGTCGTTTGGTGATGATCGTCGTTTGGTGATGATCGTGTGCTCAGCCATCACTTTCGTCATGCTTGGCCTCCCAGGTCCCCAGACCTCAGTCCGTGCAACTATTGGCTTTGGGGTTACCTGAAGTCGCAAGTGTATCGTGATCGGCCGACATCTCTAGGGATGCTGAAAGACAACATCCGACGCCAATTCCTCACCATAAACTCCGGACACGCTTTACAGTGCTGTCCACAACATTATTCCTCGATTACAGCTATTGTTGAGTAATGATGGTGGACATATTGAGCATTTCCTGTAAAGAACATCATCTTTGCTTTGTTATGCTAATTATTGCTATTCTGATGAGATGAAGCGCCATCTGTCGGACATTTTTTTAGCTTTTGTATTTATTTATTTATTTATTTATTGTTCTAATGAAATCCCATGTCATTCTAAGCATGTGTGTCAATTTGTGCCTCCCTATCTACATTATTCCGTGATTTATTCAGTTCTCAAATTTATACTGACTTCTTGATCAAATGGTTAAAATGTCTCTGAGCACTATGGGACTTAACAGCTGAGGTCATCAGTCCCCTAGAACTTAGAACTACTTAAACCTAACTAACCTAAGGACATCACACACATCCATGCCCAAGGCAGGATTCGAACCTGCGAGCGTAGCGGTCGCGCGGTTCCAGACTGAAGCGCCTAGAACCACTCGGCCACCTCGGCCGGCTGACTTCTTGATCACCCGGTATATCTGGCAAACTAAAATCTCCACCCAGAACTGTAACATGGTGGGGAAATGTACTCCGCAAATAGCTCCTCTACGTTTTCTGCAATTTTCTTGCAATGCATGGCGGTTGTCCAGCACTTCCAGTTACCGAAGTATATCAGTGAGTAGGGCCTACACAACGTTAACTGACTGACACTAGCAACTAAGACCTCACGAACAGAAACGACGTATTGTACATCACTGCACGCCGATCTACGCCGCTAGACAGGTAACGGGCAACTGATTTTGGGTGCCCCTGTAGGCCAGTGGCATGGTTCTTCCGGAAAATGCCACTTGCCCCACGAAAAGCGCTGTTCGCTCTCGAGTTTACAGACAGACTATACCTTGAAACCAACATCAACTGAAAGCCAGTATGGCGTATGGCGAGTCTGTACTGAAGAAAGATGGCGTGCATGTGACGTACGCGGCGTTCTTCCATCTCGTTGGTCAACATTCAAACACACTTTCAGAATATCTGTCTTGCTAGATATTGCTCCGCACGTTTGGAAAGACTCCCCAGCGTGCGTTTTCCATGCCATGACGGCAGAAACTCGGCATTCTGAATGCTCTACGTTCGAATGAACAGTCCGTGTGCCGACGGCATAACCGACACGTGCCCTCAGTGCCAGGATTTCATCCGGATTAAGTCCGGCCCAAAGGGCCTCCCCTAAACAGCCGCCAGTTCCGCAAACTGGAAGCTGTATCAAAGTTGTTACCGTATCGTCACAGTCCAACACATGTTAGACTGTGTTGAAATTCAGTAATGATAAGAAATTCAAGTTTTTCTGGATATTAATATAATATGAATGTGCTTGAAGGTCCCTCGGGCATGCAGTTATAATTAAGTTATGCTCTGTGGAAAATTCTACCAGGCGGCTTCCTCTTTCATTTCTTAACCCCAATCCATATTCACCTACTACGTTTCCTTCTCTTCCTTTTCCTACTATCGTGTTCCAGTCACGGCGTAGCGTGCCATCATCGTCAGGTTACTCCTGTTGACTGACGTCCTAGGCTGGCGGGTGGTGTGGTATATATACCAGTCGCCTCTCAGCTCCACTGACTCCGCGTATGGACCGAGGGATGTGCAGGGCGCGGTGGTCCTTCAAATTTCAAAGCTTTTGGTTCAGCTTTCATCAAAAGTGCAACAATGAAAACCGCTATCAAAGGTTTCGAAGCTACTGGAGTATGGACCACGGACCCGTCCGTATTCACCAATGCAGACTTCCTCCCGGCAGACAAAACTGACATCGGACTTGATACAAATCCTGCTGTAACCGGTAAAGCTAGGATTGATCAAGACGATAGTATTAATCGACAAAATACCGCTAATATAGGTCATAGAAAAAAAGAGGGAAGTACGGATAAGTACACCTGATCAAAAGTTCAACAAGCTACAAGATCTACTAAAATCCTTCCACAAAACTTTGTAAGACAAGCAGAAAGTGTCTGAGGCATTGTGGGTAGAGGGAATCGAACAAAACTGGGAAGAACAAGTCGATAATGGAGAGAAAAATAACGGAGCCAATATTTCGTCTGGATCGGAAAACGAACAAGATAGTAAAGTATGTGGTCTAATAACTCAGATCCAAATGTATACAATTTTGGGACATATGAGGACATAGTACGGTAGTATTACCCATACTATGTAATCACCACACCAGACATAGAAAACAGCGTCGTAATAAATGACAACACAGCTGAAAATATGAATCTGCAACTCACAGTGGCCGATAACAAATATGATAACGAGTAGAATCAGGGTGCGAGTACACATACACTTAACATACAATCAGACGACTCCCCAGAATCTAAGCGTGAAGTACTGTCACACTTAAAGACTACTTGCCAGGTTCTAAAATCCAAATTAAACACGATTACACAGATGTGTGACGAGGAGACAAACCTAAAGGAAGTAGCAGGGTGGATTTTAATCTTGCAAGAGTATGATTTCTATGTAAAATACGTCCAGGGCCGACAAACACCTTAGCAAATTCTTTTGCCCGGTGTCCACATGGTGCAAACCCAAGTAAAACGAAGTTCGGGGCAGATGAAGACCAAACTGGTATGTACTACATAAGAGGACTTCCTTTTCAAAACTACATAAAACAGCTTTCTCAAACATTTCAAACGAACAGAACAAAGACCCAGAGGTGTTAAGGGTCAAACATAAGTGGAAAGATAAAAACTCAATTAACATTTGTCACCATTATTTGCTGAAGAATGACGTGATGTTCTACAGACGAGAGCCAAGTACAAGTTTATGGACATCATGTAGTCCAGAGGTTCCCAAAACTTTGTTTTTCATGCCCCCCTTCTGCTGAAAAGAAAACTTCCCTGCCCCCCCCCCAAAAATAAAAAAATAGAGATTTTTATAAATTATCTAGAAACTATTGAAAAATTTGTGATGGTGACGTCAAGTAACATGGTGGGCTGTTAATGTATCGAGTCACAGTTATTACGTCATCAGTCTAGTCTAGTGATTATAAGCCACTCCTAAAGCAAAGAAAGTCCTTGGTAAACAAGGAAAAATAGTTGCGACCTTTGCAGACTAGTGGATGGGGGCCGTTATTTTAAGTTGAGTACAGCTTATTACTTTCACTCATTATCAAAAATAGTCACTCAGTCACAGTGTTAACGAACATCACTGCTTTGTACGCCTATAGCGCTCCCCATTGTCATTGCGCATAGGTTGGCATTTATGTCAACGACGACAGTTACCGAACAGCGACAAAGGCTCAGTTCCCAGAACCAAAAAAGTAAAAATATATAAAAATAAGTTTTACGAAATAATTTTGCAGACTACACAGAACTTTAAAAAATATGAATATAACAACTTCCTTACCTTGATTATATTCCCTTGCTGCACACCATTTCTTCACCAGTATACGATTTTAGAACTACGCTTGCTATATCTAGGATAAACTTTCGCTGTGTCTTCATCCAGAAGAAATACTATTATTAGTTGAAATAATATACCACACGTTACATCAGAATCCATAAGGATGACACGCAGTATTTATATTTAAATCAGATTCACTATGTTTATTTTATATTGTTTCTTCGAAATAGTTTTTTGTAACTTTACAGTTTTACCTACATGTAAGGACAGTTAGGAGGAAAATAACAAGTTCTCTTATAATGTTACGTATTTATTATAAAAATATTATTTCCACATACATATGGCAAGAAACAAACAAATAAATCAATGTGAAGGATGAGCTTGCAAATTTTTGACAAGATTTTGAATTCTTGGCTGAATAGCAGAAACTGCGCAACGTAAATCATTGGCAATACTGAGTTTGCTTCTAAGCTTATTTTTTATCGCCACTATCTCTGAAAATGCTCTTTCGCACAAATAAGTGCTTGAAAATGGTAAATACAGTTTCAGTGCTTGTTCTGCTGTGCTGGGATACACCGTGAGATATTTCACCCAAAATAAAGGCTTATCCATCTTATTAAAGTCATACTTCGCTGCGGAATCATTTTTTATTTCTAAGACTTCCTCTTGTAGTCTGTCTGGCAACACATCCACGTCAATGTGAAATGGATCTGTCACTAACCTGTAATAAATTTTATCATCACAACTGTTATGGAAGAGGTTTATTATATCTGGAGCTGAACGATTGGAATTGCCTTCACTTAGCACACCAGCTAAAAAAGACGACGCCAACAGGTTGGATGATCAAGCTGGCAGGTTTCAGCAAATTGTAACAATGAACTGCCGCCTAAGAATGACCAAGTTATTGAGGCTAATTTTTCTAGTCCTGCAACCGCTAGATCGTACATTTATGGGTGCACTTAAGACTCACTACAGCGAGAATATTTGGCAGTGGATTCTCCATGAAAGCAAACCTGTTGGATCCTATAATATAGTGTGTCTCTTTGGCAAGGGAAGGAAATACAGTAGAAGAAGAATGGGTAGCTTTGAAGGATGAAGTAGTGAAGGCAGCAGAGGATCAAATAGGTAAAAAGGCGAGGGCTATTAGAAATCCTTGGGTAACAGAAGAGATATTGAATTTAATTGATGAAAGGAGAAAATATAAAAATGCAGTAAATGAAGCAGGCAACAAGGAACACAGACGTCTCAAACATGAGATCGACATGAAGTGCAAAATGGCTAAGCAGGCATGGCTAGAGGACAAATGTAAGGATGTAGAGGCTTATCTGACTAGGGGGTCTTTGGCAAAGTTCTTTTCCTCTTTTTTCTTAATAATGGCTTCTAACTCTTTTTGTATAGCAAATCATTTGAAACAGTGGTCTCCCCCCTCTTCCGTTCTCGGGAATATGAACATCAGGGCAACATAAGGACCAAGGACCTCCTGCACTCAGCAAACAGATGACCATTACTAGAGACCCACACTCTGCAGCAGTCAGAGAACAAATTTGGCGTTTACCTCTGCTTGCAATTACTTGTGGTATCTTAGTCTGAACTACACTAAGGCCTGTTTTGTCAACGTTCCATACACGATCTTCTGGATATTTATGTTTCCAGTATTCAGCTTATAGCAAGTCGTAGAATGGAAAAAGCCTTTTGCTCGAGCATATGATGATCCAGTTGGCTTTCTATTTGAAAGCTTATCTTGATGACGTCGAAGAAAATGGTCAAGACAAGCCCTTCCAGCAATTTCATTTCTGAGGTTTGTTGCAATTCCATTCCTAACTGCAAGTTGGTAGGCCATTTTTCTAACATCCATACTAGTAAAAGCATAGAATTTTCGTCTCCATATACTGTAAGTAAACCACTAGTTCACTTTCTAGGGCTGCTGATAGAGCTGGTTTTCTTCCAAGCTTTTTAGTTTCAACATCTGCCATCTGTAAGGTATTAGCCTCATACACATACTGGCGCAGAGTTGTATTTGGGACAGCAAAATGTTTCGATGCTTGCTTTTTTAACTCCCATCGTTTTTCCTACAACAGCAGACACTGCCTCTCACATTTTGTTTTCATCCCACACCTGCCTTTTGGGGGTTCATTTAAGTGCCAGATTAGTCCTAGGCAGCTGAAAACAGAAATAAAAACATTTAACGGTCTGCTTATAATATGGACCCTGGGGTCCACATTAGAAGCACCAATGGGGGCCATATTACAGTCACTTACACCTTGTAAACTAGTGTAAACAGCTTTAAAATGCAATAATACCACACCTTTTACTCTATTTGAAACTGATGCCAATACTTACTAGGTTGTATGCATGGTGCTTGCATCTAAGTATTAACCAATAATGGTACATTAATAAAGTGAAATTCACATACCTCTCAAAGTTTTGAACAGGAGCTTGAAAAATATAACCTCACAGCCACTCAACCACTTTACTGACCTGCTTCCATTGCTCCTACAGGCCAGTGAGCATACTAGAACACTAGTTCCAGCTATCAACACTAGAGTTCAGCTAAATGTTATTAAGATATTAAGGGGGGGCATATTTGTTGCAGGGTCCATTTTACCACCACTTCCTCTACATGGTAATGCAAAGCCATTGAATCATTTGGATAAAGGTATATTTGCATTCACGTTGCTTGTAACAGCAAATCTGTTTGACAGGCTCATTGTCATTGTGAAAGAAAAACTAACAAGTAAAGTGAAAAACATTCACCATAAGCACAAATTCAGTATTTTGATGAATAAGGACTCAACTAGAAAGATAGGCAGAGGTTGGGAAGTACCAGCCACAAAATCACTTGAAGTTTGCCTTTTGGAAGAAAGTGGGCACTGACTGTAAAGTAAGCATTCATAGATATTACTACACATGTATTGATTATAGCATTAAGTTAAATATGTCCAAGCATATACATAATGTTTGCCAAGTAGAGAGTACAGAAGAAAATCCGTTTGAAATTTCTGAATTACCAGATGTACTAGTTACAATTACCAGATGTACTAGTTACAAATGTTGGAGGCATTTCTTTCATTAATGAGAGAGAAGAAAATTCTGAAGCCAGTCAGTTCCTGTGACACAGAGGTACTGGCAGAAATTGTTTCTGGTATGTCAGTTACTCAAGTTCAGCTGGTCAACAAAATGGTAACTTCATTGAAGGCTAGTGTAGGTGCTGTTCATGCCAGTAGTAGTATCTCTTTCATTAGTCCACAAAGGAGTCACAAGAGAAAACGTGCACCACAGAGGAGACTGTTTTCAGCAAAGAAAACAAATTCCTCAAGCTGCCTACCCATGGCAGTTCCTGATACAGAAGAAACAAAGTTAGTGAGAACACTTCTGGATGAAGGTTTACACCACATTATTCAGGAACATGTTGGCTTTATTCCGTGTCCTGCCAGCCAGTTTTAGGTTTTCCATTATTTCCCTAAATCAATCAAGGCAAATGCTGTAATGGTTCCTTTGAAAGGCCAAGGCCGATTTTCTTCCCCATCCTTGAAACCATCAGAGCTTTTGCTCTGTCTCTGACGACCTCACTGTTGACAGAATGTCAAATGTCGATATTCCTTCCTTCTTCACCAGCCTCTGATACGGCAGTTCTGCTGACACGTGGGATCACCAGAAACTGATGCGGCTTGTGCCACCAGCCTAGAATGCTAGCATCGCTGGGTCAATCCCCTCCCAAGCTGTGATGACTGTGATTGAGGCTCAGTGCACTGCTGGTGATGGCCGCACATTTGACAACCATCCCAAAATTACAACAGAGTGAGTTGCAATCAACAACTTGTTATATGTATTTATTTTTGATCTAGTAACACTAGTACAACTGTTAAACAGATTAAATATTTTCATATTCTAGCAAGGAATATACTAACACCTGATTGTTCACAATCAATTTTCCTGATAATGTAACTCATTTACCAAAAAATAAATTTTGCGAATAAATACTAATTTCAGTATCAGTATAAACACATGCAGTTGGAATTAGGAATGAGTAATTCTGAATGTAGCAATATAACTCAACTGAAAGCCTTTTTGGTTCCAATTTGCAGTATAATTTTACTTTTTTAAAAAAAGCCCTATTTCAAAAGTTATCTGTAACCAAATAACTCATATTCCAGAATGTTCTGTTTTTAACTGGTCATTATTTCCTAAATTTAGGCATATAGTTTTGTAGTTCTAATTGATCAGGGAACAAAAATGCCTATTTGTATTTGGAAACAGGTAATAATTTCAAACTTGTCATTAATACTAGTAACACCCTGACACAGACACTAACAGATCAGATACCTAGTCTGCTTGCCTGCTGGCTGCAGATGCTGATTGATTGTCTGAATGAGGAGAGGGACCAAACAGTGACATCATTAGTCCCAAGGTCCAAAGTGGCAGAGACTGTGGGAGCAGCAAACCAACAGCACAATCTAGTCAATGGCAAAGCAAAACAGGCAAATGAAGATGCAGACGGAATACTTGGGTGGCAGGAAGAGTAAAGAACTGGAGGGAGGAAGGGGAAGATCATAAGACACCCCAATGGCGCTATGTGTGACATGGTGCTGGAATCGCTGCTAACCCACCCCAGTTCCCACTTCACACCATGACTGTGACACAATGGGGACGGGATGAAACAACTCAAAATGGGGAGGAAAACCTGACCAGCATGAAAGCAATGATGAAGGCCTTCCAAACTGAGGGCCTCTAATTGTGGAAGAGAATTCAGGTACTTAAATCTAGGGGACAAACCACTTTTATGATGAAAACCAAAGACAGATGTAAGTATGTAAGGTTGTCTGCTACTATCTGTGACAATGGAGAATGGAAGAGCGTATTTAGTGCTAAAGGCGAAATGATAGTAGAGTCTTGTAAAATATGGTTGACAGTGAGGGGTGGGGGAACAAATCATTATGGAGTAAGAGGCTATGATTCAACCTTGTATGACCAATACGAAGATAGCAGAGGATGGTAGATCCCCAGTGGGCCATGCGGCAAGAGTCCCCTTATCGCAATAAGTTTATTGGGCAGGGGGTTGGCCTCCAAGAGTCAGCTCAAGGCTGAGCAAAAAGGAATCTGACATGAAGCTGCAAACCCAGCACCAGAGAGGTCACAGAAAAGGGCTACACCCCCAAGCCACAGGATCAGCAGCTCATTACCTGGGATACCCACATGAGTGGGAACCCAAAGAAAGTCAATTGAACAACCAGCATGGTCAAGATGTCATAGACCAAGAAGAGGGAGGGAAAACCACTGTCTGATTGCCTCAAGGGCACTTATCGAGTCTGCACATAACATGGGTGAGAGAGGACTGTTTAACATACTAAAGAGCCTGGTAAACGGTCATTAGCTATGCAGTACACATGCAACATGTGGCAGGTAATAGATGGTGTTACTTGCCAGCAGAAGGCATGAAGGCACATCCCTTGTGATTAGCAGATTTAGAGCCTAGAGCCATTACATTAAAACACAACAGCAGCCTGAAACTCCCATAAAATCTGGCAGAACAACAATGAAACAAAGACCCCCCAGGAGAGATCTCTCTGAATCTGGGATCAAGGAACTAACCAAGGGGAAGGAGGTGTTTGGAGAGAATGGGGAACAGGACAAAGAGGGAAGATAAAAATCGTGGCAAAGAGCAGCAAGGTGGAGCCCAACTGCTAAACTCACCTGAAGGGTGGGCAATGTCCTGGAGCTGCTAAAATTTAAAATAGAAAGGGTGTGAGGGGAAAGAGAAGATGGTGATGGCATAGGAAACAAGAAGCTTAGACTGTTGAACCAAAAGGGCAGCGAGTGGGGGACAACCCCAGCTTCAACCAGGAAACAATAGGGCTAGTGCAAAAGGTACTGATGATCAGACAGATACCACAATGGTGGACCTGATCCAAGAGGATCAGTATGGAAGGAGCAGCTGAGCCATAAATTTGGCAACCATGGACCAGAAGGGACAAAAACAAAGATGGTGAGGAGTCAAACAATCTGCACGCCCCCCCCCCCCCCCCCCCAGAGGTGTGGGAAAGGAAAGGAAGTGGAGGACATTGAGTTTATGGAGACAGCCAATCTCCAGAAGGCGGATATGGGGTGACTAAGTAAATTTCTTGTCAAAAAGAAGACCCAAGGAATGGAACTGGGGGATCACAATCAGAAATTGGGTCTCGAGATAGAGCTCCAGAAGGTACCGAACACAATATGGTGACACAAATGCACCACCCACAATTTAAGAGGAGAAAACTGAAAACTGTGTGAGAAGGTCCATGCAGAAGCATACCACATGGCACCCTGGAACTGTCACTTCACAAAGGCCACCAAGTGTTAAATAACTCAGACACAGAAGTTGTCCACATGCAGAGCAGGGGTGACCAACAGTTTGACGGAGGTCACAAGTCCTTTAATAGTGATGAGGAAAAGGATACTTAACACTGAAACCTGTGGAATGCCATCCTCCTGGGCAATGAGAGTTTCCTCATCCCAGGACTTATGTTCCTTCTTCTCTTTCATAGGTAGAGGAGGACAGAAGCCAGTGGCCAGAGAGGCAAGGGGATGGGGAGAGAGGCTTCTGCTAGTTCTATAAAGAGAGACCAGGCAACCTTGGTGGTGCTAGAGCTGATGGCTCCACGGCCGATGTGTACCAGCAGACACCAGAGAAGAGGCACTTCTCTGCTGGATGAAAGGAGCAGAGGGAGTTGTGTTCAGGGGAGAGGGAGAGAAGAGTGAGGCATCACTGGGGTAAGGAGGAGGAGGGGGAAAGGATGTATCAGAGTCAATGGTAGATGTTGTAGACACAAGGCGAAGCTGATCATATTTCTGAAGAGCACATGGCATAGGGGCTGTTGCTGGGAGTTCCAATGCTCCAGAATGACAAGCCACTACTCCTAGGCATACACAGGGAGGTAGCAGCTCGTGTATCAGAACTGTCATCCCTGCGTTTTCAGAGGACTCCATCAAAAGAGTACATTACACCCCAAGCACACGAAATGACTACTGTGCTAGCTGTATAGCACAAAAAGGACAATGGCTTCAGGTAAAAAATGGAAGAGGTGGTAAGGCCACATGCCAAAGACTTCATGTATGGTGTTGTTCCCCAGCTGGCTCACACCATGGAGACAAAATTTAGAGGAGTTGAATCCCCAAAGAGGGACCAAAAACTCTAAAAAGGAAAGTGTAAAGCAAGAAGAATAATACTGTAAGGGATAGAAAAAAAAGATAGCCAGGCCAATGTAAACAAGGAAACAGAGATGTAAAGAAGGGGAAGAGGGGAAGGATTGAGGACAGGGATGGACGAGCACGGGAAAGTTAATGCAGATAGGATCCAATTACTAGAAGCCTCATGTGTTCCATGCACAAACTCACAAAATAATTGTGACCCCCTTCCACTGGGGAGTGGGGAGGGGGTATGGAGGGATGGAGCAGATATAGAAACATGATTCCGTGATGTCAAAGATAAACAAATCTTCATATCTGAGTGTTAATGGATTTGCTCCAAATACCCACTGGCCAACATGGAAACCTGCGGTACTGAGGTCATACTGGCCATCATGACAACTCTGTTTCTCATGCACCACCATCCAGCGAAGTAGACAACACTACCCAGTGCTGTTGACACCGTTACAGTCGCATGCTGTATTGCCATGCTAGGGGTCACGACAATGGACCATAGTGCACAACTACACACTGCTTACTCTAGAGCCCTGCAAATTAATATTAAACTGACTGAGCATATACTAATTCAGAGATGACTCACAATGCATTTCAATAATGTGCATAACAGAGAATCAGTTTCATACCTAGCGTGAAATGAAACGACAGTATGGCATTTCTGGCCAGGAGATCGTATGCAGGAGCAATCGGCCGCCTACTGCAAGTCTACATCAGTTGATACTGGTTTTTTTTTGCATCTAAACAAAAGGTAAAATGGTGATAAGCGCAACACAACACCCGACCTCTGAGAGGATAAATTCTCCAAATCGGCCAGGAATTGCACAAAGAACTTATTTGAGAGGAAATAGTGTCAAATTTAAATTTCCTTTGTTTCGTATATTTGCTGTAGTGTCCATTCTTGTCACACAACTGAATATTTGCGTCCCCATAGAGCTTATTCTTGGGGAGGGGGGGGGGGGGGGGGGGGGGACTTAGTGTAATCTGAAGTCCCGATAATTGCGACATAATGTGAAATTTTGCATGCCAAAACACAAAAAATTCTATTCAAGTTTTCTTGATAGTGCAAAATTCGTTTTATAAAGACAGCTACTAGTTTCATCAGTGTCTATTGTCACAATAAAAGAATAATTAAAAGTTTTTAAATTCTATTTAACTAACACATTTCATATTGTTAACTAGTTAGAGGTGATCAAGGCATAAATTTTTGGAGTTATAAACATTTAAAGCCTGACCAAACACTAAAGTAAATTCTCTAACAGCAACGTAATTACTAATACATTCTTCTGTCATTGTATCTGTAAATCAGTACAAAAACAACAATAACGGCACGTAAGACCTTCGTGTTGTTTTTGTTTACATATAGCCAATCTCATGTCCTTGACAAATTTAAAACTTAATTATTCTTTTGAAACTGATCATGAGTGAGAAATGTCGAAGCTGTTATAGCGTTGTGAGTAGAGGGATTTGTTGCTAATCTTGTAGGAAATATTTTCATTGGGGGAGGGAGAGGTGGGGGGAGATGTAGTGGGGAGAATGTTGGGAGAACAGAAGAGGCTCTCTCCTGGAACTGCAGAGTATGCGAGGAACATATTGATTGGGCTACAGGAAAGGAAAATCTGTGCCCTTGAGGCACAGTTGAAAGAAGGAACTGATAAGGATCAAGAGAGCTAGGGAGTAGGAGGAGGGTGGTTGTGGACTGGCAGCTTGTAGGAGGATAGGAAGAAAGAGAACATGATCTGATAGTTTTATCATCAACCCCAAAAACATGTGTCTACCACTGCCAGAGCCTCTGGTAGAAAGAGGAGCAAGAAATGTGCAGCGCACTTCAACTTAGGCCAAGAAGCTTAGAAATATACAAAATGTTAGGAAGAAGAAAGTGCTGCTGCTAGGTAGTAGCCATGGGTGAGTTGTTGGCCCCGAGTTACAGGAAAGTTTAGGTGCAGCATACCAGGCCACCAGTATCTTCCAGCCAAATGCAAGGGCTAAGTTATGTGATAGAGGACTTAGGGTCTTTACGTAAGGACTTTACAAAAGAAGACCATGTAGTGATAGCGGGTGGGGTGGGAAACAGTTTGGACATGGATGGGGCATATGACATAGGTGGTGACCTGGGCAAGATAGCTTCCCTGACTTGTGGCACCAACGTACACTTTGTTGAGATGTTCTGGTGTCACGATTGGCCACACCTTGATGGAGATGTGAGGCAAATCAATGCGGGGTTAGGGGTGGCTCTGAGGGTAGCCAACTTTGCTCACGTTTCTCTGGTGCCCGTCAGGACTATCGACAGATGGGGTTTCACTAGGTGTGGCCTATACCTAAACAGGACTGACAAGGGAAGATTGGTACAGCTGATTCGTGAAAGTATAGGGGGTGGATCTCGGGCCACACATGGTCAAATACCTGTTGTCATCAGTATGAGAGGTAGGTCTTTTTAGAATAAATCTAGACAACAGGTTCCCCTGCCTAAAGAGTATCTCCAGCAGTTTGAATTAACAGGGCTTGATATCACCAAGATATTAATAATTTTGTGTGTGTATAGATCTCCCAGTGATAGTGTGGACACTGTTTTTCAATAAATTAAAAGAATTTCTAAATAAAGTCTCAAGTACAAAGCTCAGCACAATTCTGTGTGGGGACATTAAAATCAACATGAACATCGTAAATGAATCCAGCAGCACCCTCATAAATATACTTAAAAGTTTTGGCCTGTCCCTATTGGTCAATAGTGGAACAAAGGTTACTACAATGACTTCATCAGTAATTGACCATGTGGCCACAAATATGGACAGGGAAAAATGTGATGTAGCTGTAAAAGATCTCGGATTATCAGACCATCTCTGTCAAATAACAACAGTAAAATGAGACATCAAATCATTCCCTAAACTACAAGCCTACAAACGACACCCATCAGAAATGAAAATAAAAGGTTTTTCAAAGGAACTAGCAAAACAATGCTGGGATGAAGTGTATAAGGAAACCAATGTGAATAAGAATCCACATTATTTAAATTGAACTTTGAAAAGGCATTTCCAAAAGTATGCATGTCTGTATCAATGTCACACAAAAGTAGATGGATAACAGCAGGTATTAAGAAGTCGTCCCAAACACTTAAATACCTCACTTCCATGAAAAAGAGTCACAATGATCCAGAATTCTTAAATTTCTATCATAGATACAAAAAGATCTATAGGAAGGTGCTGATAGCTGCAAAAAAGTCGTTTAATGACATAGTAATATATAATGCAGGGAATAAAAGCAAGGCAGTCTGGGATGTTATAAAAACGGGAACGGGGAGAAGCAAAGAAACACAGAATAACATACTGCTGAGGGAGGGGGATAAGGTAATAAATAAGCCACAACACTTATCAAACTATGTAAATGAGCATTTTTCAAGTATGGCAGGGAAGTTACAACAAAAATTCCCCAAAACAAATATAACCCCTGTAAATAATGTTCCACTAAATACAATGATGTTACTTCAAATCACAAATAATGAAGCCAGTAAAACTGTTCAAAAATTAAAAAATTAAAAGTCAGTAGGCTTAGATGAAGTACCAATGTGTGTACTAAAACAATGCGTAGAGGTTATACAAGGTCCCTTAATACACATAATAAATGAATCCTTTACATCAGGGACATTTCCAGAGCAGTTAAAACAGGCAAGAGTTGTGCCTTTGGTTAAGAAAGGTAATGCAGAAAATTACCAGCTGGTTTTCCTGCTGTCACCATTCTCAAAAATAATAGAAGCAATTATGAAAAATAGATTAATGAATTACCTGAATAAATACAATCTTTGATTCACTTAAAAGTTTCGTTTCTAATGTGGCAAAAATACGGAGTCCGCTGTGGTAGAATGCAAAAAAGTTGTACTTGATGCTCTTGATAAAGAAGAGTCTGTCAGAGGGTTCCTTTATGATCTTTCTAAGTCCTTTGATACAGTTGACCACAAGATTCCATTAAATAAATTAGAAGCATTAGGAATAAGAGTGGTAGCTAAGGACTGGTTTTGATCATACCTAGCAGATAGGGTACAAAGAATAGAGATAACACATACTTCAAATAGATCTAAACATTTAGTAAAACACTTATCAGAACAAACCTAAGGACATCACACACATCCATGCCCGAGGCAGGATTCGAACCTGCGACCGTAGCAGTCGTGCGGTTCCGGACTGAAGTGCCTAGAACTGCTCGGTCACCACGGCCGGCCAAAAATACTTTAATATGCGATTTCCACAAGGTATCAAATTATGACCAATACTATTCCTGATATACATCAATGACTTTCCCAGTAGTGTTTCTCATGGCGAAAAAATTCTCTTCGCTGATGACAGCAATATTATAGTCACTGAGAAAACAAGAGAACTACTCTCAGAGAAAGCATATGAAACTCTCACGGAAGTTTACAATTGATTGATTTTTATTGTCATAGAGACCTAAAAGGGCATTACAAAAGTCAATATTACATAGTATAAATGTTACACAAATAATTACAAAAACAAGAAAATATTACACAAATAATTATGGTACCTTCACACAAAAACAAAACAGGGAAACTTCCGGTACAAATTGATATTGCATAGTAAATTTAGCCAATTACAGACTTACTCCTATATAGAAGCATATAAAAACTGATCACAAAGTGCAGTCATACCATATTCTTTGTCTCCCTTAAAAATTCATCAGTTTCATAAATGCTGAGCTCAAGAAAAAATTCTTTTGCTTTTTTTTTTTTTTTTTTTTTTTTTTTTTTTTTTTTTTTTTTTTTTTTTTTGAATTGATCTCTGATATGTTGGTGTATGGCATTAAAAATTTTTATGGACTTGTATAAGAAGCACTTTTGTGTTTTTTTATAGTTACATTGGGAAGAATCTTGGTCCTGCTTGTTTCTTGTGTTATAATTATGTCGTATGTCATACTGTTGATAATTTGGATAGTTTTCCTTAACATGCATTACACACTGTAGTATAAATATTGACAGCAGGGTCATAATCTGTAATTTTTTAGAGCTTGGCCTACAGTGAGCTCTGGGTGCTAAGCTACATATCAGTCTTATTGCCTTCTTTTGTAGTTTGAAGACATTAGCTGCCTTGTTTTGATGTCCCCACAGTGTTGTACCATAGGAAATGTGACTGTGTATTAAAGCAAAATAAACCACTTTAAGTACTGGCACGTTTAGACAAAGATGCAGCTTCCTTAGAGCAAATATTCATTTGCTAATGCTGGCTACCCCAGGATAATTTTGAATCAGTTGAGATTCCAAGGAAATTAACAGCATTTGAGCTCTGCTCAAGTTCAGTGTTATTATTCCACGATACATACAGGTCTTGTACTTTTTTTTTGTTGTTGTTGTTGACACAAAGGGAATTAGCTTTACACCAATTTTCAACTTTGACAGTGCTCTGGTCTGCTTCATATTTCACCTTCTGTGCTGTTTCTGCAGTTATACAGACTGCAAGATCATCTGCAAATAAGTACGTCCTAGTTGACGGCCCAACTATGTTAGATGGTAAGTCATTTATATAAATAATAAATAGAATTGGGCCAAGCACAGAACATGCCCACAGGTAAGTAATCTGATTCTGCACCATTAAAATCCACCTTCTGCACTCTATTACTTAGATAAGATTTTATCAATTCCAGAGCACTTCCTGTAAAGCCATAGAATTGCAGTTTGTTCAATAAGATTTCATGAGACACAGTGTCGAAAGCTATTGATAAATCAAAGAGTTTATTCTGAACCACTAGCTTGCTTTCTAGTTGCTTCACACACTGTGTTAAAAGTGATAAGGCAGATTTAACAGTTCCTAACCCTGATCTGGAGCCAAATTGACTGTCAGTGAAGATTTCATTTTCTTCGAAGTATTTTACTATTTGATTATTTAATATAGCTTCTATCACTTTAGACAAGATTGGCACAATTGAAACAGGCCTAAAATTATCACAACTTGAGAGGCTGCGTTTTTTGTGTATTGGAGTGACTTTAACAAACTTTAGTGCCTTTGGGAACTGAGCCTCCAAAATACATGTATTTACTACATGTGTTATCAATTCTGGCAGTTGAACTGAATCACACTTTAACATGGCTGAACTTAAACCATAAACATCATTACTAAAACTGTTCCTCATTTTCCTCAGTATATTAGTAACATCCTGTACCTTGACCAGTTTAAAGCTAAATATATTTTCAGGCTTTGTGGTGTTTCTCAGGTAGTGTTTATGGTCAGTGGCTATATTGGAAGTGCCAATCACCTTTATTATTTCCTGCACCTTCTCAGTGAAGAATGTATTTAACTGTGCAGCATTCAGATTACTGCCTTCAGCCTGTGAAGTCATTTTCCTGTTGTACTGACTGTTAATGATATTCCACATTCCACATTGCACGTGTCTTATTTTCAGATGTTAGTATTATATCTTCATTTTTTTTTTTACACCTAGCTTCCCTTAAAGCCTGTCTTAATCTTTTCTTTTTCACTGTGAGCATGTCTTAAAATACTTGAGAACCTATACTTCTATACCAGTCATCACACTCCCTCTTGATCTTCAACACCTTTTCACTCTTGACCTTATTTACTCTTAGTGCCTTTTTATTATTTAGTAACTTAATGGGAAAGGACATCTTAGCATATACAGAAAGAATAGACATGAGTTCTTCCACCTTTCTATCTATTGCATGTTCTCAATAAACCTGCAACCAATTACTTTTATCAATATGAGACTTCAACATATTTAGATTATCATAATTGACCACACATACTTTCTTTCCTGCCATGTGCACTGAGTCAGTGTTACAATTTCTTGTTATATCTGTTTTAAGAAGTAGTGGCCAGTGGTCAGATACTCAGGTCTTAATTATCCTTGACTTGAGATGCATTAACTCATTTGATACAAATATATTGTCAATACAGGTACTAGTACCTTTATAATGTGGCCTTGTTATTTCAGTGGCTGGAATATAAATACCAAAAGAATTTAATAAATTATTTACATATGAGTTATAGATAGTGGACAACTGAAAATTCAAATTGAAATCTCCACAGATTACTTTCCTACACTTATACTTACAGACTGTCTCACATAAAGACACTAACTTGTTAAAAAAATCATCTGTTGAATTGCCTCTAGTCTTAGTTGAGTACAAAGTTACAACTATCAAATTTAAATCTGTTAACCTAACAGCTGCAATTTCATGTAACATTTCTAGAGATAATGCTTTAACTTTTGCTGTTGGTTCATATTTAATCAATTTTTTAGAAATATAACACACCCACCATGATTTTTATTAGTTGTCAGCTAGGGTGTAGCCCTCAGGCCAGTATAGATCTATTTCATCAAGCTTTAACCAGTGTTCTACGAGACAGACTACATCTAAGTGATAAGTCTCTATGACATCTTCCACTACTTCCACCTTATTAGATAAACACTGTACATTCCAGTGAAGGACGTTAAAATTGTCTAATCTGTGCCTTGGTCAATAATCGACAAAGTGACATTTAACATAACGAAAATTATTGCCATGAATTTCAGTTTGAAGAGGGAAAATGACAATGTTAAATTAAATGTAGATTTCACCTATATAGACTGTCTAACAAATGCAAAATTTCTAGGAATGAATATTGATTCTCAGTTGAAGTGATGAGAACACATAAAGATACTTGCAAACTAAATGTCATCAGCATGTTATGCCCTTAGAATCCCATCATCAGTTTATAACATGCCAAGTCTTCTAGTTACATACTATTCAAAGTACAGTCAGTTATTAGCTATGGCATTCTGTTTTGAGGAAAAAATGCACAAAATATGAACACAATTTTTGAACTTCAGAAAAGAGCCATAAGAATGATAACCAAAAATAGTAGTTGAGCTCATTGCAAAGATCTGTTCTAAACACTGTGGATTCTAACTGCACCATGTGAACACCTTTACCAGTCAGTTGTACATATCAAAAATAACATTGGTA
This sequence comes from Schistocerca serialis cubense, assembly GCF_023864345.2. Lineage (NCBI taxonomy): Eukaryota > Metazoa > Arthropoda > Insecta > Orthoptera > Acrididae > Schistocerca > Schistocerca serialis. Next base: position 6,201,885 of record NC_064644.1, read on the forward strand.
ATTACTGCACAAACCTTCCTGTCCATGACGATGGAACAAGAGCAAGACTCAAGTTGCATTTACCAAGAAAATATAAACATAAAACAAAAAATAGCATTCAATTAAACTTAAATCAAAATGCAGTCATTGTGAATTGGAACAGAAAAGTGACACTGAGTATATTTGAATTCGTAGACGTATCACAAGGCATTTCATTTTTGTGCATAACACAGAATTAATCTCATACCTAGTGGGCTGTGTGGAAGCTCTTACTGTCATGGTATGCCAAAAGCTTCCCCCCACACTCGGTACCATTGGACATAAATGAATATAGGGATAACTCACGAGGCATTTCAGTAATTTGTGTAACTCAGCATAAATCATGTAGCTGGTGTGCTGTGAGAAAACATTACCTGCTATGGAATACCAAAAGATTTCACCTTACACTCAGTCACAGGCACTGTAAATACACAATTAATCATTAAAGCAGAATACAGGCATTGTGCATTGGAACAGAAAAGTAATATTGAGCATATTTGAATTTATCGAGGTCTCACAAGGGATTTCAGTATTGTGCATAACACAAAATTAGTGACATACCTGGTCTGCTGAGTAGAAGCTCTTGCTGCCATGATATGTCAAAAGCTTGCCCCTCTTACTCAGTGACAGTCACTGTGAGTAAGCAATTAAACACGAAATAAAAATACAGGCATTGGGCATTGGCACAGAAAAGTAACATTGAGTGTATTTAAATTCATTGATGTCTCACAAGGAATTTCACTACTGTGCATAAGGCAGAAATAATCGCATACCTGGTGTGCTGTGTGGAAGCTGTTGTTGCCATTGATTTGAGTTATTTTGCAACACCTAAAATATCTACTTTCATGTCACTCATACTAACAGCTGCTCTGTTTTCAAATTCTGGAATATTTACTTTGTCTTCATTCGTGGAGGAATGACAGAAAACTGTATTTAGTAACTCCGCTTTAGTGCCACCATCATTGGTAACATTTCCATCCCTATCAAGCAGTGATGGTATTAAACTTCCTGGCAGATTAAAACTGTGTGCCCGACCGAGACTCGAACTCGGGACCTTTGCCTTTCGCGGGCAAGTGCTCTACCAACTGAGCTACCGAAGCACGACTCACGCCCGGTACTCACAGCTTTACTTCTGCCAGTACCTTGTCTCCTACCTTCCAAACTTTACAGAAGCTCTCCTGCGAACCTTGCAGAACTAGCACTCCTGAAAGAAAGGATATTGCGGAGACATGGCTTAGCCACAGCCTGGGGGATGTTTCCAGAATGAGATTTTCACTCTGCAGCGGAGTGTGCGCTGATATGAAACTTCCTGGCAGATTAAAACTGTGTGCCCGACCGAGACTCGAACTCGGGACCTTTGCCTTTCGCGGGCAAGTGCTCTACCAACTGAGCTACCGAAGCACGACTCACGCCCGGTACTCACAGCTTTACTTCCGCCAGTACCTCGTTTCCTACCTTCCAAACATACAAAACCATATTTTGAGACAATGTTTCATTGTGGAAACTATCAAAAGCATCTCACAATGACGTCCACACTAAAATTCGAGCTTCTGTGAAACTTAGCCAGTCTTGGGGATTTTGCATTCTTCTGAATTTGGCATGCTTTATTCATTGCTTCTGCAACAGTGTGCTGACATGTTTTGTCTACCACAGTGGATCAGTCCCGTCTCTTATTAACTTATGTGGTATGAATCTATCTATTGCTGTCGATACTGTATCTTTGAATTTGAGCCATATCTGGTCTACCCTTACATAATTAGCTTGGAAGGAATGGGGAGCCTTTCTTAGGAAGGCATCAAGTAATTTTATTAAATCGGAATGTGACCATTGTCCATATGAACACAAAAGTAACAATGAGCGTATTTGGATTTATAGATGTCTCACAAGGTATTACACAATTCTGCATATCACAGAATTAATCTCATTCCTGGTGTGGATGCTCTTACTGGCATTGTATGCCAAAAGCTTGCCCCCTTACACTCAGTGACAGGCCCTTTAAGTAAACAATTAAACATTAAATCAGAGTGCAGGCATTGTGCATTCAATCAGAAAAGTAACGTTGAGCATATTTCAATTTATAGAGATCTCACAAGACATTTCAGTATTGTGTGTAACACAGAATTAATCTCATACCTGGTCTACTGCTATGGTAAGTCACAAACTCTTTCTTCAGATTCACTGACAGATGCTGTAAGTAAAGATTAAAATAGCATGCAGGCATACTGCATCAGAACAGAAAAGTAACTTTGAGCATATGTGAATTTAGGGATGGCTCTCAAGACATTTTAGTGTAGTACATAAGACAGATTTAATCTCGTACCTGGTGTGGTGTGTTGGAGCTGTTGATGCCTTGGTTGACTCAAAGTTTGTTGCACACGTGTACTGACACTTATAGGTTTTTAAATCATGTTCCATACATAGAACAGAAACATGGCACTGTGTATGTGTGAAATAAAAGATAAATTACATTCACATACCAGGTGATAAATGTTGCATATCTCACTGCCGTGTATGCCACTGAGTTTTCACCCAGTAATTCTATCAGTTCTGCTGGAACCTGAAAATACTTAATCTGCCATACTTAGAAAGCACTCGATTCTCCAAGCATTCACTCAATATGCTGAGTTGTGATAGGCACAACAAAAAGGATTCACACAATTATAGCTTTCGGCCAATGAGGCCTTTGTCAGCAGTGGATACACATACACACGCACACACACTCATGCAAATGCAACTTGCACACACGCCTGCAGTCTCAGAAAACTGAAACCACACTGCGAGCAGCAGCACCAGTGGCAACTGGGTGGTGGTAAGGAGGAGGCTGGGGCGGGGAGGTGGAGGGATATTATGGTGGGAGTGGTGGACAGTAAAGTGTAGCAGTTTAGACAGAGGACAGGAGAGAAGGTGAAGAGGGGGCAGTGGGTAAGTATCAGAAAGGAGAGAAATTAAAAGAGACTGTCAAAGAGCTTTGCTGTTACAAGCAACATGTGTGCAGGTATACCTTTATCCAAATGTTTTACCTGCTTTGCGTTACCATGTATGTATTTCAGTGTCTTATGCATACTAACCAGGTGCATGTCTGTGTTGAGCCGGTTCGCATCCTATGACAATATGCCCAACACTTCACATCTTTTTCGTATTACATCTGGAAGTAGTGACCATATTGTGATGTCTCTGAATCGCTGTTGAGTTTCTGAAGTGCTTTTATCAATGATTCCTGAAACACGGCAATGCCTCTTACCTGCATTAACGTCTTAAGGAGTTTGTACACCTCATTTCTCTTGTCAAAATTTTGAATTTTGCTCTTAATATTGGTTCTCCAAGCTCTGTCGACATCCCAGGTACAGAATAGTCTCATTTCAGGAGGTCCCATTGATTTGTTCCAAGCAATACTATACGATTCTGCCAGAACTGTCATGAATACTTTTGGGGAAATATGTTCAACCTGAAACTTGACACAATTGAAAAATATACTCAAAACATCAGAGTCATTCCTGTTAGATATGAGGAAAGCACACAGAAATCCTTGCCTCATATCACCCAGTACAAGTAATGTTGTAACTTCAAAATCGTAGCCATTAGGCTATGAGTTCCATGAACACAAATACAATCACTTCCATATTTTGCTTATATGTCATTCATTATAATTAACACAAAGTCTTCACTTCTCAGTGCAGAGTGTAGATTATTAATTGTTTCTTGAGGCCTATAGAACAATACACATGGATTATCACTTTGCTGCACTTCTTGCACCCAAGCTTCAACGCTGATCACGTCATTTGTATGTCTGACTGACTTTGAAGACAGTTTATATGCAGCTGCAAATTATGCAAATCCTGCATCATTGTAAGATGCACTTTCTCCAAATTTGAATTGTGCACTATTTCTTCAATTGTTTGGAGGACAGTAGGAAATGAGATTCATGCAGCAATGTCTTCAGCTATCTTCATCCATTCTTTTTCTGTCAGATTCAGATGACCTAGGTCCAGATCGTGACCAACATGAGTTGACACAAAAGTAACATGGCATTTTCCTTCCTTGTATTAGATTTTAATGTCTGCAGGGCACTTTTCACTGATTTTGTTGCTCCCTGTCAATTTTAGATGTCTGCTCCCATCACCTTTGGAGATAATGACGTGAGCGATGGCAAACATGACAACATGTGGTGCCATCATTCTAAAATTTAATGCCACAACTGTTAATGAATTTGGAATGTGCTACACATTCCATTTCTTTTTTCCATTTTAAAAATTCTTCTTCACTGGAGAATTCTAAGGCTTCTGGTTTCACATATAAGGCATGTGCAGACTAGAAATGATCCATCCAGTACTTTTTAGAATCGGTTTCATAATGTACACATCATGCTGTACAGTGGTTCCACTCATATCTTACATGCCATCAGTAATGTGTAACGATTGAAGCAGAGAAGTCACAGAGAAAGAGCTTAGTATCAAGGGACCCACAAGGATCTGTATTGAGCCCATTACTTTCCTCGTTATATATTAATGATGTGTCGAGTATTGTCTCCCACTGTGAATATGATTTATATGCTGAAGACCTGCAGTTATACGTAAGTGCAAGCTGAACAAATCTTCGCCCAGCCATCCAGAAAGTAAATGCTGACCTACTTGCCTTATCACTATGGATGCAGAACACTTCATTCACTACAGAAATATAAAAAGGTATTTCCTCTCAAACTTAAAAAGAAACTTGTAGAATCACTAATACTCCCCTCGTTGTTTACGGTGATCCTATTCTCTGAGGATTTTCGTGTGAGAGCTCATGTCAGTTGGAACTGACAAAAAATGCTTCTGCGATACATTTGTGACTTACACTATTTCTACCATATCACTCCTATGAACAATTGTCATGCCTATGTGCTGATAGACATACATTGTGTTTGCTGCATCGTTCAGATGTTCAAATGTGTGGGAATTCCTAAGGGACCAAACCTGTGAGTCATCAGTCCTTAGACTTACACACTACTTAAACTAATAATACACACACCCATGCCCAAGGGAGGACTCAAACCTCCAGTGGGAGGGGCCATGCAAACCATGCCACGGTGCCTCAAACTGTGTGGCCACTCCACATGGTTTGCTGCATCATCTTCTCAATCATTGCACTCCTGCCTATTTATCTTCGAGTCTTACACTGCTGTCTGAATAGCACAGCAGATATACTCATTCTCAATAAAGTAAACTCCTCTCTGCGTCACAACACAGCACTGCCATTTTCTGTAAATCATTTTCTGTATGAGGATCCTGACTTTGGAACAATCTTTCTCAAAAGATTAGAGAAATAAAATCATTTCAAACTTCAGAAGAGAGCTAATGACTCACTTTCTATCACAACAGTGAAGTATCTCTTCTTGCAACTCACTGTCGTCAACCCTCCCTCCCCCTCTACTTTTCCCTCCTCTTGTTTACAGAGTTCTCTGTTGATATTACCTTCTTTCCTACAAGCCATTGTCACTTTAATTTCAACCCTTTCCTCCTCCATTATTTCTTCCACTTCTTCTAATACCAAGGAAGGCTTCAAACTAATCAATATCATTCATAATGCCTCTGTTATTTTATTGTTCTTATTACTATAACTTTATTATTACTTTTTTCCTTTCTCAGACGTTACGTCTGGTTAAAAATGGAAAGTGACACGGACCTTGATGAACTGTGACTTCCTTTTAACTGTACGGCATATGTTACATTGCATTTAGGAACTTTTGGGTAATTGAACATGTATCAGTAATTACAGATTTCTGTAGTTGTATATATACATTTGGATGTAGCTGTATTGCGTTGATGTACTGGTGGATATTGTGTAGTATGACTCCTGTAGTTGACAGTATAATGTCAACTTTATCCTGATGCCATATGTCCTTGACTTCCTCAGCCAGTTGGATGTATTTTTCAATTTTTTTTCCTGTTATCTTCTGTGTATTTGTTGTATTGGGTATGGATATTTCGATTAGTTGTGTTAATTTCTTCCTTTATTGATGAGTATGATGTCAGGTTTGTTATGTGGTGTTGTTTTATCTTTTATAATGGTTCTGTTCCAGTAAAGTGTATGTTGTATGGCAAGTTGTTGATGTATTATTTTTGCTACATTGTCATGTCTTCTGCTATATTCTGTATTTGCTAGTATTGTACATCCACTTGTGATGTGATCTACTGTTTCTATTTGTTGTTTACAAAGTCTGCATTTATCTATTGTGGTATTGGGATCTTTAATAATATGCTTGCTGTAATATCTGGTGTTTATTGTTTGATCCTGTATTGCAATCATGAATCCTTCCATCTCTCTATACATATTGCCTATTCTTAGCCATGTGTTGGATGAATCTTGATCGATGTGTGGCTGTGTCAGATGATACGGGTGCTTGCCATGTAGTGTTTCCAATTTACTTTCCTTGTATCTGTTGATCTAAAGGGTTGTAGAAGTGGTTATGAAACTGCAATGGTGTAGCCGATGTATTTATATGAGTGATTGCTTTGTGTATTTTGCTAGTTTCTGCTTGTTCTATAAAGAATTTCCTTAAATTGTCTACCTGTCCATAATGCAGGTTCTTTTATGTCAGTAAATCCCCTTCCTCCTTCCTTTCTGCTTAATGTGAATCTTTCTGTTGCTGAATGTATGTGATATATTCTATATTTGTGGCATTGTGATTGTGTAAGTGTATTGAGTGCTTCTAAGTCTGTGTTACTCCATTTCACTACTCCAAATGAATCGGTCAATATTGGTATAGCATAAGTATTTATAGCTTTTGTCTTGTTGCTTGCTGTCAATTTTTTTTCAGCATTTTTGTTAGTCTTTGTGTATAATTTTCTTTTAGGCCTTCTTTAATATTTGTATTATCTATTCCTATTTTTTGTCTGTATCCCAGATATTTATAGGCATCTGTTTTTTCCATCGCTTCTGTGCAGCCGCTGTGGTTATCCAACATGTAATCTTCTTGTTTAGTGTGTTTTCCCTTGACTATGCTATTTTTCTTAGATTTGTCCGTTCCAAAAGCCATATTTATATCATTGCTGAACACTTCTGTTATCTCTGTTATGTTTAGTAATTGCTTGAGTTGTTGATTTGTTGCTGCGAGTAGTTTTACATCATCCATGTATAGCAAATGTGTTATTTTGTGTGGGTATGTTCCAGTAATATTCTATCCATAATTTGTATTATTTAGCATGTTGGATACTGGGTTCAGAGCAAGACAGAGCCAGAATGGACTTAATGAGTCTCCTTGGTATATTCCACGCTTAATCTGTATTGACTGTGGTGTGATATTATCTGGATTTGTTTGGATATTAAGTGTGGTTTTCCAGTTTTTCATTACTATGTTTAGGAACTGTATCAATTCAGGATCTACTTCGTATATTTCCAATACTTGAAGTAACCATGAGTGGGGTACACTATCAAAAGCTTTTTGGTAATCAATGTACGCGTAGTGTAGTGACCTTTGTTTAGTTTTAGCTTGATATGTCACCTCTGCATCTATTATCAGTTGCTCTTTACAACCTCATGCTCCTTTGCAGCAGCCTTTTTGTTCTTCATTTATAATTTTGTTCTGTGTTGTATGTGTCATTAATTTCTGTGTAATGACTGAAGTTAATATTTTGCATATTGGTAGGCATGTTATGGGGCAATAATTCACTGGGTTTGCTGTGTGTGCTTTATCTTTAGCTTTCAGATAAGTTATTCCTTGTGTAAGTGTATCAGGGACAGTGTATGGGTCTGCAATGTAATTGTTAAATAATTTAGTTAGATGTGAATGTGTTGAGGTGGACTTCTTCAGCCAGAAATCTGCTATTTTATCTTTTCCAAGGGCTTTCCAGTTGTGCATAGAATTAATTGCTCGGGTGACTTCATGTTGCAAAATTATCACTTCAGGCATCACCTTGTATGTGTCTGTTTCTGCTTGTATCCACCGTGCATGTCTGTTATGTTGTAGCGGGTTTGACCATATTTTACTCCAGAAGTGTTCCATGTCTGTTATGTTTGGTGGATTGTCTATTTTAATTTGTGTGTTATCTATTATCTGGTAAAATTTCTTTTGGTTTGTGTTGAATGTTTGGTTTTGTTTCATTCTATTTTCACTCTTTTTGTATCTTCTAAGTCGTTTGACCAATGCTTGTAATTTCTGCTTCCTTTGATCTAATTGCTCTATCGCTTCTTGTTGTGAGATTCTACCTAAACTTTTTCGTTTTTTGTCTGATATTTTATTTCTTATTAATTGTGTTAGCTGTCCGATGTCTTTTTTTCAGTTTTTCTATTCTGATCTGTAGTCTGTGTTGCCATGCTGGTTTTGTGGGTTTCTTGGTTCTGATGTCTGCCTAGTGTGTATATTTAGTGTAGTGAGTGCTCCTATATAAACCAGTAGTTGTAACTCTTCCATAGTTGTATTTTTATCTATTTTGTTGTGTATGATTGTGTTGATAGTTGTTATTGTTGGTTTGACTTGTGGGTTGTTTGGTGGTCTATGCAAGAATGGTCTAATGTCTGTATTTGTGTGTTTGTATTCTATATGTCAGCTGAAATTTTTCTTCTATATCTAACATGTGTGTTACTTTGTGTTCTATTTGTGCTTTTTCTGGTGGCTGTCTTAAGATTTCGTTTTCCTCTGATTGTTTAATTGATGCGTGTTGTTCTTTGTTTGTTTGCTCTGGGATGTTTGAGTCCATTACTGTATTTTCTTCTTCTTCTGATTGAGCATTATTTTGTTCCAATATTTGTTGTACTTGTTGTTTGATGTTTCCTAATTCTGACTGGGGTAGCCTCTTATTTTTGATTATTACAAGGATCTGATCAGCTAGTCATTGTTATGTTAAAAAAAGTTAATTCTGGGTATCTGGTAACAAATGTTGTGTATACTTGTGGTCTGTATCCAGTTGTGTTGGTTCCTAGGTTTGTTGCCTGGTAATAACAGAACATGAGGTGTCGATTAACTTCATCTGACCATCTCATCCTTTGTCTTTATTTTCTGTCTAGGGTGGTTGCAGGAAGCATATCCTGCAAAACACCTCTATTTGGATTTAAATCATTTTCCAGTTGGCTAGCAGTGTCGTTACCATTGTGGGCGGGCATATGGTTCAAGCGTCGTCCCCGACCATGACGGCGCTTGTCCAAGGCTTCTTTAGTTCTGTCCTGAACCAAGTAATCACACTAAAAGGGGGGTTAGCCCTATTAGTGGTTTGTTCTTTTTGTCATCTTTTACGACTGGCAGAACATACCGGAGGCCTATTCTTATCCCGGGCCTCCAAGGGGTTCATTATTATTATTATTATTATTATTATTACTATTATTATTACTTTTTATTGTTGTTGTTGTCGTCTTCAGTCCTGAGACTGGTTTGATGCAGCTCTCCATGCTACTCTATCCTGTGCAAGCTTCTTCATCTCCCAGTACCTACTGCAACTTACATCCTTCTGAATCTGCTTAGTGTATTCATCTCTTGGTCTCCCTCTACGATTTTTACCCTCCACGGTGCCCTCCAATACTAAATTGGTGATCCCTTGATGTCTCAGAACATGTCCTACCAACCGATCCCTTCTTCTAGTCAAGTTGTGCCACAAACTTCTCTTCTCCCCAATCCTATTCAATACCTCCGCATTAGTTATGTGATCTACACATCTAATCTTCAGCATTCTTCTGTAGCACCACATTTCGAAAGCTTCTATTCTCTTCTTGTCCAAACTAGTTATCATCCATGTTTCACTTCCATACATGGCTACACTCCATACAAATACTTTCAGAAATGACTTCCTGACACTTAAATCTATACTCGATGTTAACAAATTTCTCTTCTATAGAAACGCTTTCCTTCCCATCGCCAGTCTACATGTTATATCCTCTCTACTTCGACCATCATCAGTTATTTTGCTCCCCAAATAGCAAAACTCCTTTACTACTTTGAGTGGCTCATTTCCTAATCTAATTCACTCAGCATCACCCGACTTAATTCAACTACATTCCATTATCCTCGTTTTGCTTTTGTTGATGTTCATCTTATATCCTCTCTTCAAGACACTATCCATTCCATTCAACTGCTCTTACAAGTTCTTTGCTGTTTCTGACAGAATTAAAATGTCATCGGTGAACTTCAAAGTTTTTATTTCTTCTCCATGGATTTTAATTCCTACTCCGAACTTTTCTTTTGTTTCCTTTACTGCTTGCTCAATATACAGACTGAATAACATAGAAGAGAGGGTACAACCCTGTCTCACTCCCTTCCCAACCACTGCTTCCCTTTCATGTCCCTCAACTCTTATAACTGCCATCTGGTTTCTGTACAAATTGTGAATAGCCTTTCGCTCCCTGTATTTTACCCCTGCCACCTTCAGGATTTGAAAAAGTATTCCACTCAACATTGTCAAAAGCTTTCTCTAAGTCCACAAATGCTAGAAACGTAGGTTTGCCCTTCCTTAATCTAGCTTTTAAGATAAGTCGTAGGGTCAGTATTGCCTCACGTGTTCCAATATTTCTATGGAATCCAAACTGATCTTCTCCAAGGTCAGCTTCTACTAGTTTTTCCATTTGTCTGTAAAGAATTCGCGTTAGTATTTTGCTGCAGTGACTTATTAAACTGATAGTTTGGTAATTTTCACATCTGTTAACACCTGCTTTCTTTAGGATTGGAATTATTATATTCTTCTTGAAGTCTGAGGGTATTTTGCCTGTCTCGTACATCTTGCTCACCAGATGGTAGAGTCTTGTCAGGACTGGCTCTCCCAAGGCTGTCAGTAGTTCTAATGGAATGTTGTCTACTCCGGGGGCCTTGTTTCGACTCAGGTCTTTCACTGCTCTGTCAAACTCTTCACGCAGTATCATATCTCTCATTTCATCTTCACCTACATCCTCTTCCATTTCCATAAAATTGTCCTCAAGTAGACCCACCATATACTCCTTCTACCTTTCTGCTTTCCCTTCTTTGCTTAAAACTGGGTTTCCATCTGAGCTCTTGATATTCACACAAGTGGTTCTCTTTTCTCCAAAGGTCTCTTTAATTTTCCTGTAGGCAGTATCTATCTTACCCATGGTGATATGTGCCTCTACATCCTTACATTTGTCCTCTAGCCATCCATGCTTAGCCATTTTGCACTTCCTGTCGATCTCATTTTTGAGACGTTTGTATTCATGTTTGCCTGCTTCATTTACTGCATTTTTGTATGTTCTCATTTCATCAATTAAGTTAAATATTTCTTCTGTTACCCAAGGATTTCTAGCAGCCCTCGTCTTTTTACCTTCTTGATCCTCTGCTGCCTTCACTACTTCATCCCTCAAAGCTACCCATTCTTCTTCTACTGTATTTCTTTCCCCCATTTGTGACAATTGTTCCCTTATGCTCTCTCTAAAACTCTAAACCAGAGGTTGTACAATCAGTTTATCCAGGTCCCATCTCCTTAAATTCCTACCTTTTTGCAGTGTCTTCAGTTTTAATTTACAGTTCATAACTAATAGATTGTGGTCAAAGTCCACATCTGCCCCTGGAAATGTCTTACAATTTAAAACCTGGTTCCTAAATCTCTGTCTTACCATTATATAATCTATCTGAAACCTGTCAGTATCTCCAGGCTTCTTCCATGTATACAACCATCTTTTATGATTCTTGAACCAAGTGTTAGCTATGATTAAGTTATACTCTGCGCAAAAGTCTACCAGGCAGCTTCCTCTTTCATTTCTTAGCCCCAATCCATATTCACCTACTATGTTTCCTTCCCTCCCTTTTCCTACTCTTGAATTCCAGTCACACATGACTATTAAATTTTCGTCTCCCTTCACTACCTGAATAATTTCTTTTACTTCATCATACATTTCTTCAATTTCTTCATCATCGGCAGAGCTAGTTGGCATATAAACTTGTACTACTGTAGTAGGTGTGGGCTTCGTGTCTATCTTGGCCACAATAATGTGATCACTATGCTGTTTGTAGTAGCTTACCTGCACTCCTATTTTTTATTTATTATTAAACCTACTCCTGCATTACCCCTATTTGATTTTGTGTTTATAACCCTGTAGTCACCTGACCAAAAGTCTTATTCCTCTTGCCACTGAACTTCACTAATTCCCACTGTATCTAACTTTAACCTATCCATTTCTCTTTTTAAATTTTCTAACATACCTGCCCAGTTAAGGGATCTGACATTCCATGCTCCAATCCGCAGAATGCCAGTTTTCTTTCTCCTTATAACGATGTCCTCTTGAGTAGTCCCCGCCCGGAGATCCGATGGGGGACTATTTTCCTCCGGAATATTTTAACCAAGAGGACACTATCATCATTTAACCATATGGTAAAGCTGCATGCCCTCAGGAAAATTTACGGCTGTAGTTTCCCCTTGCTTTCAACCGTTCACAGTACCAGCACAGCAGGGCCATATCAGTTGCCCCTGCAACTACTGAAAAGGCTGCTGCCCCTCTTCAGGAACCACACATTCGTCGGGCCTCTCAACAGATACCCCTCTGTTGTGGTTGCACCTACGGTACGGCTATCTGTATTGCTGAGGCACGCAAGCTTCCCCACCAATGGCAAGGTCCATGGGGGTGGGGGGGGGGGGGGTGGGGGGTTACTTTTTATTAATAATCCAAATTATTAGCATTGAGTTTGTTGTGTCTTAGCTTATTGTTATAATACATTATTTTATCATCATTATTAATGTTACTGTTATTATTATCAGTTATTATTTTTCATTAATAATGCAAATTATTATTATTGTGTAATATTGTTTGTATGTGTTGTTCCTGGTCATACATAAGTTAGGGCCTTAAGCATCTAATCTAGTCAGGCTAAATAAGCCATAAATAAATAAATTTGGGAATTTTGTTGCAAATACTTCAACAATTAACTAATATAATTTCTCAAAGTGTCTTCACTCTGAATGCAGTCTGATTTTGTTATCTGCATGTCAACCGATGAGTGTTCATCAGAGTATCTCAGATTACCATCTAGCCTAAAAACCACCATTAGCACCCCGCAAGTACTTACCTAACTTAGTAGCTGCTCCCTTTGTGTAGTGTACCCTGACCTGTCAAGGAGAGTCCTACAATTATCCATCCAATAATGCAGGTCCAGCCAAGACTGTCAGACTCAACAAAGCCTCTGGCAGAGATTGTCCACTCGGCTCCAGACCGTAGGACCCCAGTCAACTCTGGAAACTATACTGCACATCATGAGCCGTGCTTGCACTCCATATGTGAGGCTAGCAGCCTCCACCACCTACACCAGTCATCTGTACGAACTGAGGATGACCTCAGAACCCTCACAAAAGGCATTGTCGGAACTTATGCCACTCCTTGCAGATGACTGCACCCTGCAAGCTCGATAGCCACAGGCAAAGCCACCACATCTCGTATGACGCTCCCTGACAGACATACCGAGTGCATATTGGCTATCTTTCTGGCTCTGAACAATATTTCCCTAAGGATCTCCTTAATGTGTCCAACACTAGTGGTCCCAATAAGTGGTAAACCTCTCCTCCTGTGTGCTTGCTCAGATGCCGTCGGAGGAGTGACTCACAGAGGAATGGGCGAGGCCGGACAGCCAGCCTCCACATTGACGGTCCACATGCCTAATCGAGCAGTGTAGTTGGTCATTCAAGAGAAATGATGACTTTGCAAATGATGACTTTACAAAAATGTGAGACTGTACCTCTTAAATAGAAGAAAACTAATGGAATTTAAGAATTAATCTACGAAGAAAACAGAAAAATCTAAAGACATAACTAGCTGTTCTCCTCATCTTTCACAGGTGACATGTGGAACCTGTATGTAACTCAGCTTTACTTGTTTCTTGGTGAAGACGAGATTTAAAAAAGATTGTGCTCTGGGTTGATCTATATTTATTTTTGTCATTGTGAAATTTGAACTTTATTTACAAGTCAGTCAGTGCCCCACTGTGAATTTACAGAAAAGCTGAATGATACAATAATAGTGAGCATTAGGTGGAGTTTAGATATATTAGGAACCTGTGAATACTATCAGTCTTTTAGCCTCCTCCTTTGAGAGAGTCTTTGTACATATGATGGGCTACAAGCACACTTTTATAACGACAGCTTAATAATCATATATTTTACTCTTCCATAAAAAAAATTTCTAAATAACAATCAGTACATTTGAGCGATGACTTGAACCTAAAAAAAAAAATCTATGTGAACAGGCCTTGGACGTCTAAACAGTGATGGTACTGACTTACAACTGTGTCATCCTCAGCTAACAAAATTCACTGGAGGGGCACGGGGTCAGCACACCTCTGTCCCGGCCGTTGTCAATTTTTTGGCAGTGGCGATGCTACTTCCCAGTCGAGTAGCTCCTCAGTTGGCCTTACAAGGGCTGGTTGCACCCTTATTGAACCTTACCCACATAGCACAGTACAGAGAGCTTCACCCACAATGTTTCATCAAGATGTGAAAATCACACGTGGTTTCTTACAGGGCTCAGAATTTGGCTGCCAGGCTGGATAACAGACATGTCTAATCGCAGAACCAAAGTTTTTTCTTACACTGCCAATGTATTTGATTAAATTGCTTGCTAACAAATGAATACTTCACTTACCAACATTTACAGGCTTTTTGAAAATTGGCTACATCTTTCAACAGAACTTTGCCCACTTTGTCATAGCTTGACATGAGGAATATCGTGGTCAAAATTTTGTTTTTGCTTCCCATAACAGTATGCTATCACTTGACTTAAACCATATGCTAGTGCATTTGTATGTCATCCTGATCCCAGGTTCTCACCATATATTTCATTCCCTTGAGAATCAGCTAGCAAATCTTCTTACACTCTATTCACGCATGGTACTCTATGAGGGTATGATGTATGACCAGCTGTCTGCCATCCTGAATGGACTCTTCCAAACTTTGACCACCTACACTAACTAATGTGATGGAATGGGGCATTTACACAACATTTTAAAATATTTCACATTCCAAGCTTAAATTTCAATTGAAACAGGAACTTTCTTTCTGTGGCCATAAAATGATGTAGACCTAAGTATGAAGCTATAATAACTGTCACAGGACAATATTTCAACACTGTCATACAACATACACAAATTCTTGTGAGTTCATAGTAGAGGCCTACCTTGAGCTGCACAATTAATTATGAATGAAGCATGGTATTGATATTAAATGTGTGAGTGATTGTCAGTTTAGAGAGTAATTTAAAACAGATTTGTACGTTAGCTGGGAATAAGGGGATGTTTGGAAGCACACTCAGTGACACAGACTGAGCTGAGCACTTGAACAGTCGGGGACCCGGCTGAGCTCGTCTGAAAAGCAGCAGTGAGGGGAAACATTCACTGTGGCAGGCTGGCCCAGTAAATGTCTTTATGATCCCTAACGGCACCACTGTGCAATTGGACAACAGTCGAGACATTCTGTAGTGTTCGCTCACACAAATGTTTTACGAGTTGGAGTGAGGAGTAATGTTAGTGAAAGATGCTATTGACTGCCAAATGCAGGAAATTTGGCTTTGGGATGCGTGCCAGAGATTGCTATCTTACAGCCGAACTCCCAGCTAGGCCTTTGAAATTCTTGAGATGCCACCAAACACATAGCTCTTACAAAAACTTTGTTTAAGGATTTAAGACCTATGGACAGTGGTTCATCTTGATGTTTTTCAGAGTGACAGAGAGCCCAACAGAGCCACAAGGAAGCTGCCTCATTGATGGGGGATAGAGATAGAAATAGCGAGGCACAACTTTTTCTGAGGAGTATAGCAGAAAGGGAAGCACTGGTTACCCGAGTAAAACATAGCCCAGGGAAGGGGAGTTGTGCTCTCTGAGGAGCATTTTTGTCAGTCAGAGGTTGGAAGATCCAGAACACAGCCATTAAAATTAAGCATGTATAGAAAAATTTGGCAATTTGAGGTTTCTCTCACACTGAGAAATCAGATCAATCAACACAATCTCTCCTCACAGATGAACTTCAGTTCACAGCTGCTACACCGATGTGTAAGGAGACTTGTCAAATATTTGGCCAACCAACACACAGCCACAGAAGAGGTCTGCTGGTGCTGCCACTGCCGCTACGGTGAGACCAGCCGCTACTGAATGGGATCGAGGGAACTTCAAGTCACCTTAATAATACAATCTCAGAGATTTATTCTGAATATTTGTATTGCAAAGTCATGAACACTCTGCTTCTAAAATCCACAAAAAGTATGGCAAATTACCTCCAATAACTTATTAGCTTCAGTAGTTCTATTCTGTGCTAATAAACCCAACTAATCATAATACATGTTCCACAGTCATAAAACACTCCTTCCCACCCAAACACACAACCTCTCAAAGCTTCCAGAATGAAATTTTCACTCTGCAGCAAAGTGTGCGCTGATACAAAACTTTCTGGCAGATTAAAACTGTGTGCTGTACTGAGACTCTATCTCAGTACCTTTGCCTTTTGTGGGAAAGTGCTCTACCAGATGAGCTACCTAAGCATGACTCATGACCCATCCTCACAGCTTTACTTCCTCCAGTACCTCATCTCCTACCATCCGAACTTCACAGAAGCTGTCCTGCAATGCTGCAGAACTAGCACTCCTGGAAGAAAGGATATAGCAAAGACATGGCTTGTCACAGAGTGGGGGATGTTTACAGAATGAAATTTTCACTCTGCAGTGGAGTGTGTGCTGATGTGAAACTTCCTGGCAGATTAAGACTGAGGCTCGAACTTGGATCCTTTGCCTTTAGCAGGCAAGTGCTCTCAAAGCTTGTCACAGTTTGGAGTTACCATGTACACAAAGACATTGCTGCTAATTTTGGCTAACAATAAAAGACAAGCAAAAACTCTTCGTATGTAGCATAACTGTTACAGATTTATTTGCTTGCCTCATCTAGCTGCTCCATTATACTCAGTCCAGCACTTGCTCCATCTAATATATTGTTGATAGAGTAGTTTGTATTAGAAAACCTGCAATACAGTACTGTGCATGCACACGGATTAGCATTTTACTTAAGTGTCAGTGTCCACCATTTTCCTAAAACTGCAAAAAAGATAATAATGTATCATGTAATAAAAATGTAGGAAAATGTACTGTAGCCCGTTTGATGCATCATTGCAATTGTCACAACCAAATGGAGTTGAGTAAAATAGTGTCAATAGCAGACTAAGTGTTCAGTGTGAAATGGTATACTGAAACTTACTTGTAGATAGAATGTCAGGGACACAGATTATTAATAACAACTTTTTCATTTATGGTCTTGTGGTGGTATGAACTACCAATTTTTTGTTTTTGGTTCCAACTGTATGGAACTGAATTCTCATAATCTTTTTGCTGAGTACTCGTAAACCGATATCAGATGGTAACTGACTCTCACACCAACCATGACCTCATTCACAGCCATGTTGCCAACACTATCATGAAGATGGCTGCAGTATAATTGGATAAATAAGATGATCTACTCACCAAGCTGGTGGCAGCAGAAACTATGTATAAAGGATATAGAAATGTGGAAGCTTTCAGAGCCAATGGCTCTTCCTTCTAGCAGAAGATTTGAAGGGAAAGAATGAGAACTGAAGAAAGAAAACTGGCAAGACTTAAGAAATGGAGAGAGTTGTGGAAAAGTTGCCCAAAACCCTAGGTCAGAGGAGACTTACCAGACAGGATGAGAAGGAAAGACTGATCCTTGCTGCCTGCACTGGATGAGATTCGAAAACCTGAGAGCTTAACGATGGAAGATATGGTAATCAGCAAGACACAATTTACTGAAAAAAATCATGTGGAGTCAATATGAGCTGAAAGCTAAGTGCATTGTACATGATAGGCATATATGGGGAGGGGGAAGAGGGTGGAGATGTGTGTGGGGGGGGGGGGGGGGGGGGGGGATAGACAGGCTGCAAAATGAAAGATACAGAAAAATGAAAGGGGAGCAAAGAAAGGGAATAGTTACTGAGAACACTATGATGCTATTTTACTTTTTTAAGCTGATGTTTCTCATTGATTCAGTAAACAAACCAAACGGATCAGATACTATGTATTTATATGGCCAAAAGTAATAAATAAAGTAGACTGATTATTGGCTTCAGTGTCCAAGGTTGTTGAATAAGTCAGTTTGCAGTCTGCTTGTTTCTATTAAATCATTGTCCACCCACGGTAGCTGAGTGGTCAGTGTGACATACTGTCAATCTTAAGGGCCCGGGTTTCATCCCCAGCTGGATCAGAGATTTTCTCCGCTCAGGGACTGGGTGTTGTGTTGTCCTCATCATCACCTATTCATCCTCATCCAAGCACTGCTGTCTCTCTCTCTCTCTCTCTCTCTCTCTCTCTCTCATTCATTCATTCGAAATTCATCTGTCTGTCTCTAATTTGATTGTCTGGTCAATTGTCTTTGTCATGGTTTCTAAATCTGTCTCTACTTGTGTGACACGCTTCGTGATGTCATCATGAGCAGTGACGCACTTTCCTACTTTTGTCTTCATGGTGTCACACGTGCAACTTAACTATTTGACATTGGTTTCAAGAACATTGATTTTGGTTTCATTATGTTTTGCTAAAACTGTTAATTTTGAAAACTAGGTGGCCATTTCATTGATCCTTTTGTTTAAGTCAGTACCAATTTTGCTTAATTTAGTGTCATTAGCATCAAGTTTTTTGTTTATTTCCTGAAATTTTTCCGTAAACTATTTGTCATTGTTCTCTAAACTTGTATTCATCAGCTGAAATTGTTGCATGATTGTATTGATAAGTTGTGAGAAATTTACTGTTAGAACATTATCTGCCTCCAGTGAATCGTGAGAATTTACTGCTTCTGATTCCGTTTCCATATCTTGTGACTCTATGTTACTGTTGGTTGCTACGGTTAGATTATTTAGGTTCTGTATTTCATTTACTGTTTCGCTTGTTTGAGCATTAGTGTTTTGAGCAAGCGTAATTTAATTCTATGCATCTTCATTGGATACGGAACTTGCAGTAGGTGAACTGTTTATGTTATCCATTCTATTTGCCATACTACGAGTCATGACCATATCAATAGCAAAAGTGTAGTAACTTTTTTCTGAAAATTCAGTAAAGTAAATGCATGAAATATTTTTAAACTCATCTCTACAGCAAATGAGTATCTACAATGTTTAGCTTGTATGTAACTGTTATTCAAACAATGCATAGAGTTGATCTATTATTGATGATGTATCTACACGCCATGTTGTCTCCACTGAGCTGTGTATCAGCCATTTTGCAATAATTATTGTCGTACTTTGAAAATCTGAATAATTTTTTTTAAAAAAAAATCAAACTCAGCAGTAAAAATCACTTTTTAACTTTTGCTAAACTTCACTATATATCGCGAGTTAATGAAAGAAGAAATTAGCTCACCAATAACGTTCTGGCCAACGTGTTGTCAATGTAAATAATTTAATACATATGTATGTAAATATGATTATTTATATTATTTTATGTTTTCTTATAATTTTTGTTGAACTGAATTGATATGGAGGGAAATAATTAAAAATCAGCGAATGTATTTAAACCATGATAGGATGGCATTGGACATATGCTTTGACAATTTCGTCACCGTAAGGAGGAGGTTCATGGGCCATGTTATTTCTGACCTAAAATGAGGTAAATACTGAAAATACAGTTTACATATAATGTTGAAATTTTTGGATCATGGATTAAACAAATAACGAAATCACAATAACATTAATCATAACTATAATGACTTACATTGGGAATACAACATGAATCACTAGTGATATGTTGATTATCCGCACGTCGGTATCTCATCTGTGTGCAGTGGACACTTCCTTACATAATTACTAGTATGCGCCCTGCAGTACGCAGTGACTTTTTATAAAATTAAAGAGTTTAAATTAGAGTGGCTAGTCTAACGCGCTCCCCCTGTGGGTTTGGGGTAAGAATAGGCCCAAGGTATTCCTGCCTGTCGTAAGAGGCGACTAAAAGGAGTCCCTCCCCCTCAAGGGGGTTGTTTGCATCTGCGTCCAGAGGTGGACGGTTCAATGACTTACATTTGTGGTTATTTTGGTTTTTCGCTTATTCTGGTTTCTTCCTTCCTTTGTTTGTTTCCTTTCTTTGTTCTCCCTGTCTCACTGTCTTCCTTACTTTTTACCTTGCCTTCTACTCCTTGCCTTCTTGTCCACCCTATGGTCTCCACCTCGGTGTTTGAGACAGTCTGTCCTTTATCTGCCTCTCTCCCCCTTTTTTTCCTATTCTTCTTTCCTCCCCGTGTGTGCCTGGAGGCCAACCCACGCGTTCACACGCATAGCCAATGATGGGGTAATGCATAATTCCCCTCCCTGGGTAGACAAGTAAGGCACGCACATACCCCCTGATAAAGGCCAGGCCCAGGAAGAGGCGATTGCCTGAGCTGACACCTTCCGACCATGCCGATTGGTCCCTCCGTCCATTTCTCAGGAGGTGTAAACATTCACCTAAGGTGGGAGCGCCCTCTGAGAGGGTCCCCACAAGGAAGGAGCCCGCCATCTGAGACTCTGGCAATCATGGGGGATTCATCCGCAATGGATTTCTCTTCTTCTTCTCTCGCGACTTCTGCCCAAAAGCATAAACTTGTCCAGCCCCAGTGACAAAAATGCTACTGCCTGCCCCAAAGTTCCTCGTAGTTTCTAGATCTGAGGACGGAAAAGATTTTTCATCTGTCAACCCTTTCATTGTTCAGAAGGGCGTAGATGCCATAGCCGGACCTGTCAAGTCTTGTACAGTTAGAAACTGAGAGCGCCTTTCAGGTATAAAAACTCCTTCGGGCCACACTCCTGTACACATTCCCTGTCCGGATGGTGGCTCACCACACTTTGAATTCTTCGCGTGGTGTGGTATATACTAGATCACTCGACGGATTGACTGATGAGGAGATTCAGTCTTTCATTGCTGAGCAGGGTGTGACGGCTGTCCATAGGGTCATGAAAAGGGTCGACAATGACCTTGTACTGGCCCGGACCCTTTTCTTGACCTTTGATAGTGTTCAGCTGCCGTCGTGCATCAAAGCAGGCTATGAGGTTATTTCTGTTCGCCCCTACGTCCCGACACCTACGCGCTGCTACCAGTGTCAGCATTTTAATCACACCCGCCAGTCGTGTTCTGATGCAGCTAAATGCGTCACTTGTGGCAGGGACACCCATGAGGGTGACTGTCCACCTCCATCTCCTCATTGTGTGAACTGTCAGGGTGACCATGCAGCATCCTCCTGCGACTGTCCCATCTACAAGGATGAACGCTGTATACAGGAAATTCGGGTCAAAGAGAAAGTGTCCACCTCGGCTGCTCACAAGCTATTTGCTAGTAGGAAGCCAACGCTGCTCCCAGTGGGGAAATACAGTACTGTCCTCACGTCTCCTCAACCTACCAGGGAGTTGTCGACACAGACATGCGATCTGACCTTTAGCGCTACGGTCGTTCGTTCGGCCAGTGCTAAGATCGCCCGGTCAACATCTCTTCCTCCCGTCACCCCTAAGACACAAGCACCTTCATCAGCTTCTGCCAGATGCATGGGCCTTCAAGAAGGAACCGTGCCGTGAGGACTTCCTACGTACCCCGAACTCCCAGCCATCAACCAGTACTTCAACTAAACAACCTTCCAAGAAGGCTCATAGGAAGCAAAGTTCTCCTTCTCCACCATGGCGCGTTTCTTCTCCTGCACCACCCAGCGGTTGCTGCCCCAGGCCGTCATCCGTTTCGCATGGCCGCACCACTGGTAGCCGAACATCTGGCTGTTCACCGGCGGATGAAGCTCCCCCTCCCGGCCATCTTAACACGGTGGCCAACGAACCTATTGAAAAAATGGAGGATGACTCTCCACCTATTGATGGTGGCAGCAGTGGTCGCTTGAAGCCAGGCCCTCAGTGGCCTTCGAGGTGACCCCTTCTTGCTTCTCCTTTTTCTTTTTCTTCTCATGATGGCACTTCTTCATTGGAATATTCACAGCATTCACTCCAACTGCAACGACTTAAAGTTGCTGCTATGCTTGCACTGTCCACTCGTAGTAGCTCTCCAGGAAACAAAGCTATGCCCATGTGATCGAATTGACTTGGCACACTATGCCTCTGTGCATTTTGACCTACCCCCTGTGGCAGGTATTACAGCTTTCGCAACCAACAGCCGCCCCATCAGGAAAGAAGGAAGGAGAGGGAAAGACGAAAGGATGTGGGCCCTAAGGGAGAGGGCAAGGAGTCACTCCAATCCCGGGAGTGGAAAGACCCACCTTAGGGGGGAAAAAGGACAGGTACACACACACACACACACACACACACACACACACACACACACAGTAAGGGCAAAGAGTTTGGGCAGAGATGTCAGTCGAGGCGCCCACACACACACACACACACACACACACACACACACACACACACACACACACACACAGTAACGGCAAAGAGTTTGGGCAGAGATGTCAGTCGAGGCGGAAGTACAGGGGCAAAGATGATGTTGAAAGACAGGTGAGGTATGAGCGGCGGCAAATTGAAATTCGAAATTAGCGGAGATTGAGGCCTGGCGGATAACGAGAAGAGAGGATATGCTGATGGGCAAGTTCTCATCTCTGGAGTTCTGACAGGTTGGTGTTAGTGGGAAGTAACCAGATAACCCGGATGGTGTAACACTGTGCCAAGATGTGCTGGCCGTGCACCAAGGCATGTTTAGCCACAGGGTGATCCTCATTACCAACAAACACTGTCTGCCTGTGTCCAATCATGCGAATGGACAGTTTGTTGCTGGTCATTCCCACATAGAAAGCTTCACAGTGTAGGCAGGTCAGTTGGTAAATCACGTGGGTGCTTTCACACGTGGCTCTGCCTTTGATCGTGTACACCTTCCGGGTTACAGGACTGGAGTAGGTGGTGGTGGGAGGGTGCATGGGACAGGTTTTACACTGGGGGCGGTTACAACGGTAGGAGCTAGAGGGTAGGGAAGGTGGTTTGGGGATTGCATAGGGTTGAACTAAGAGGTTACGAAGGTTAGGTGGACGGTGGAAAGACACTCTTGGTGGAGTGGGGAGGATTTCATGAAGGATGGATCTCATTTCAGGGCAGGATTTGAGGAAGTCATATCCCTGTTGGAGACCCACATTCAGAGTCTGATCCTGTCACAAGTGGGGCACTTTTGGGGTTCTTCTGTGGGAGGTTCTGGGTTTGAGGAGATGAGGAAGTGGCTCTGGTTATTTGCTTCTGTACCAGGTCAGGAGGGTAGTTGCGTGATGCGAAAGCTGTTTTCAGGTTGTTGGAGTAATGGTTCAGGGATTCCAGACTGGAGCAGATTCGTTTGCCACGAAGACCTAGGCTGTAGGGAAGGGACCGTTTGATGTGGAATGGGTGGCAGCTGTCATAATGGAGGTACTGTTGCTTGTTGGTGGGTTTGATGTGGACGGATGTGTGAAGCTGGCCATTGGACAAATGGAGGTCAATGTCAAGGAAAGTGGCATGGGATTTGGAGTAGGACCAGGTGAATCTGATGGAACCAAAGGAGTTGAGGTTGGAGAGGAAATTCTGGAGTTGTTCTTCACTGTGAGTCCAGATCATGAAAATATCATCAATACGTCTGCACCAAACTTTGGGTTGGCAGGCCTGGGTAACCAAGAAGGCTTCCTCTAAGTGACCCATGAATAAGTTGGCGTACGAGGGGGCCATCCTGGTACCCATGGGTGTTCCCTTTAATTGTTGGTATGTCTGGCCTTCGAAAGTGAAGAAGTTGTGGGTCAGGATGAAGCTGGCTAAGGTAATGAGGAAAGAGGTTTTAGGTAGGGTGGCAGGTGATTGGCATGAAAGGAAGTGCTCCATCACAGCGAGGCCCTGGATTTGCGGAATATTTGTGTATAAGGAAGTGGCATCAATGGTTAAAAAGATTGTTTCCGGGGGTAACAGACTGGGTAAGGATTCCAGGCGTTCGAGAAAGTGGTTGGTGTCTTTGATGAAGGATGGGAGACTGCATGTAATGGATTGAAGGTGTTGATCTACATAGGCAGAGATACGTTCAGTGGGGGCTTGGTAACCAGCTACAATGGGATGGCCGGGATGATTGGGTTTGTGAATTTTAGGAAGAAGGTAGAAGGCAGGGGTGCGGGGTGTTGGTGGGGTCAGGAGGTTGATGGAGTCAGGTGAAAGGTTTTGTAGGGGGTCTAAGGTACTGAGGATTCCTTGAAGCTCCGCCTGGACATCAGGAATGGGATTACCTTGGCAAACTTTGTAAGTAGTATTGTCTGAAAGCTGACGCAGTCCCTCAGCCACATACTCCCAATGATCAAGTACCACGGTCGTGGAACCCTTGTCTGCCGGAAGAATGACAATGGATCAGTCAGCCTTCAGATCACGGATAGCCTGGGCTTCAGCAGTGGTGATGTTGGGAGTAGGATTAAGGTTTTTTAAGAGGGATTGAGAGGCAAGGCTGGAAGTCAGAAATTCCTGGAGAGTTTGGAGAGGGTGATTTTGAGGAAGAAGAGGTGGGTCCCGCTGTGACGGAGGACGGAACTGTTCCAGGCAGGGTTCAATTTGGATAGTGTCTTGGGGAGTTGGATCATTAGGAGTAGGATTAGGATCATTTTTCTTCATGGCAAAGTGATATTTCCAGCAGAGAGTACGGGTGTAGGACAGTAAATCTTTGACAAGGGCTGTTTGGTTCAATCTGGGAGTGGGGCTGAAGGTGAGGCCTTTGGATAGGACAGAGATTTCGGATTGGGAGAGAGGTTAACTACTGAATTAGGGTGTTGTGGTTCCAGATTGTGTTGATTGGCATTTTGAGGTTTTGGGGGGAGTGGAGCTGGAAGTGGGAGATTGAGTAGATGGGAGAGACTGGGTCTGTGTGCAATGAGAGGAGGTTGAGGTTTGCTGGAAAGGTTGTGAAGGGTGAGAGAGTTGCCTTTCCAGAGGTGGGAAACCAGGAGATTGGATAGTTTTTTGAGGTGGAAGGTGGCATGCTGTTCTAATTTGCGGTTGGCCTGTAGGAGGATGCTCTGAACAGCTGGTGTGGATGTGGGAGAGGAAAGACTGAGGACTTTTATTAAGGATAGGAGTTGACGGGTGTGTTCATTGGCTGAGTTGATGTGTAGGTGAAGGATTAGGTGGGTGACGGCAATGGATTGTTCAGTTTGGAACTGGTATAGGGACTGATGGAAAGAAGGGTTACAGCCAGAGATGGGAACTTTAAGTGTGAGGCCTTTGGGGGTAATGCCAAATGTCAGACAAGCTTGAGAAAATAAAATATGGTAGTGTAATCTGGCTAGGGCAAAGGCATGTTTGCAGAGGGAATGTAAATAAAACTTAATGGGGTCATTGTGGGGATGGTGTGAGGGTGACATGGTATTAGAAGGTGGAAAGTGTAACATGAGGTTGAAATGAAAATGAAAATAAAAATATAAATATATGGGGAGAGATAAGGGTGAACTGGAAAGCAACTGGAGATCTGGTGTGAAAAAAGGCGAAAAAGTGTTGGTTATAGCTGGGCTTGTTGATCCTGTGGTGAACAGGGGGAGGGATGGGGGGATGTGGGTTTTTTGGGGGAGAGGGTGGGGAGTTGTTCCAGTCCCGGGAGTGGGGGGACTTGCCTTGGGGGGAGGGAGGGGCGGGTGTGCGCTCGCATACACACCCGTGTCCAGCCGCACGTGCACAGGCACAAGCAGACATTGCCATGGATGCACAAGAAGCAACTATTATGAGCTTATTACAGTATAGTAATGCCTTTGATACTGTCAGCTTTGACATTTTACTTGCCAGACTTAGCATTCTCAATTTCTCGGCAAGTGCAGTGCAAAGGTTTCACTGATATCTGACATCCCACCAGCAATACATCATGCCACAATGGAGGCAGATAGTATTAGGCAACCCCCAGGGTTTGTGTCTGTGTATGTGTGGTTGGATATGGGTGTGTGTGCGAGTGTATACCTGTCCTTTTTTCCGCCTAAGGTAAGTCTTTCCTCTCCCAGGATTGGAATGACTCCTTATCCTCTCCCTTAAAACCCACATCCTTTCATCTTTCCCTCTCCTTCCCTCTTTCCTGATGAAGCAACCATTGGTTGCGAAAGCTTGAATTTTGTGTGTATATTTGTGTGTCTATCGACCTGCCAGCACTTTAGTTTGGTAAGTCACATCATCTTTGTTTTTAGATATATTTTTCCCACATGGAATGTTCACTGATATTGCAGTCAAAGTAGCAATGCCATAAGACAGTAATGATTTGCAGAATGAGCTTCAGAGAATTGATGAATAGTTGGCAGTTGACCCAGAATGTAAATAAATGTAACATATTGTTCTTACATAGAAAAAGAAATCCACTATTCTGTAGCCACACTATTGATGAAAAACCACTGGAAATAGTATCTGCCACAAAATATCTAGGAGTAACTATTCAGAGCAACCTTAAGGGGAATGACCACATAAAACAAGTAGTTGGAAAAGCAGAAGCCAAACTTAGATTCATATGAATAATCTTAAGGAAATGTAACTCATCCATGAAGGAAGTGGCTTACAAGGTGCTTGTCTGACTGATTGATGAGTATTGTTTATCTGTCTGGGATCTGTACCAGATAGGACTGATAGCATAGATAGAGAAGATCCAATGAAGAGTGGCATGTTTCATTACATCATCACCTAGTTGCATGAGAGTGTTATGGAGATGCTCAACAAACTCCATTGGCAGATGTTATAAGAGACACATTGTGCATCACTGAGAGAGATTTACTATTGAAATTTTGAAAGAGCGCTTTCTGGGAACAGTCAGATGACATATTACTTTCTCCCACATACATTTCATGTAATGACCACAAGAAGAAAATTCAAGAAAGCAGAGCCAATACGAGGCTTCTTTCCAAGTGCTGTTCATGAGTGGAGGACTCAGTTAGTGGTACAAAGAGCACCCTCCACCATACACCTATATGTGGCTTGTGGTGTATGATGTAGATATAGATGAACACTGTTTGCCCAAGTTATCAGTTACAATTTGTGGGCATAGACAGAAGATGTATACTGGCAACACACAATATCCTGTATCAGAGGATGCTCTACAACATGACTGTTATGACCTCAGTGCCTGTTTCCAGATATGTGCCTCTCACAAGTTTCTCAGAATTCTGCATGTTGGAACTGCCATGTGGTTGGTTCTTACCAGCCACCTGGCCTTCATTTGTACTAGTTTCTGTGATCTCAGCTTTTATTTTCAGTAACTGTTGCTCTTTTTCACTCCCCTTCCGTTTTTCTATATCTTTAATTTTGCAACCTGCCTATTCCCCCACCTCACTGCCCTCTCCAACACCTGTCTAGCATGTATAATGCACTTTACTTTCTGCTCTTATTGACTCTTGCATGATTTATTTTTCAGTAATCTCTATCTTGCTTAGTACCCTATTCTCCTTCATCCAATCTATAAAGTCTCCCATGACCCTAGGTTCGGGGCAACTTTTCCATAACTCTCACTGTTTCCTAAATCTCACCCACCTTCTTCCTTCATCACTCTACCTTTCCCTTCAGTCCTCCTGCCAGAAGAAGGAGCCAATGGCTCCAAATGCTTGTGTATTTCCATGATCCTTGTATGTGTTTTCTCCAGTCAACACTTGGCAAGTAGATCTTGTATCTATCCAGTAATATTTTCAAACATTGGTTATTTTTGTTGACACGTTATCCCTACAGAACAGATTGGAAAGCTTGCATTTTTTTGAAATTCTGTGGTTGGAGAATATTTGTCAGTTCCTGAAGAGGCAAACTGTTATACCGGTCTTCAGGTTGCCATGGAATATAAGTGTTTAATATGCTATCAGTGATGAGGTCATCAGAGATTGGGGATGAGATCATATTGGGAAAGGAAGGAAAGAGAAATTGAGTGTGTCCTTTCTAAGTAACAATCCAGGCAATGACTATAAGCAGTGGAGAAAATGGGAAACCTAAATCTGGAAGCCCAAAGAGTTTGGGCCACCATTGGCCTGAAGATTTATTTAGGTAGTACATTTTATTTGCATAGAGCCAGCGGAATGCTGGATTTTGTAAATGTCATAAATAATAATATGACAGTAATTACATTAACAAAATATTATGTTAACAGAATCTTCCTTCAGTTCTTGGTAGAACAACATTATAATAAATGAAAAGCACCAGTTTGTTTTTGCTCTACAACATTACTTTTGTTGTGTTAACCAGTTTTCGGCTTACAAGGCCATCTTCAGACATTTACTGCGTATTTTCACCAAAGAAGTTGCAATGTTTACAAACAACATTGAAAGAGAAGCAAAAACATACAGCAAGCAACATCTTTGACAGTGTGGTGGTAGTGCATTGAAGACTGTCAAGTAAATAGATAAAAATGGACTAAACAGGAAAAACTTTAACACAAAATAGGAACAGCATGCCTACATAACAGTTTCTATTAATAAACAAAACTAATAAAATAAAATTAGTACTTGACAAGGCTACATCAGGAGGTATAAAAAAATGGAGAGTGATACACAAACCTATTGAAAGAAGAAACAATCATCAGCATGTTATACCCTTATAATCCTATCATCAGTGTCTAACATGCAGTGTCTTTTAGTTGCCGGCCGGAGTGGCCGTGCGGTTCTGGGTGCTACAGTCTGGAGCCGAGTGACTGCTACAGTCACAGGTTCGAATCCTGCTTCGGGCATTGATGTGTGTGATGTCCTTAGGTTAGTTAGGTTTAATTAGTTCTAAGTTCTAGGCGACTGATGACCTCAGAAGTTAAGTCGCATAGTGCTCAGAGCCATTTGAACCATTTTTTTGCCTTTTAGTTACATATTATTCATATGTTCTCTCAATTCTTAGCTATGGCCTTCTTTTTTGGGGAACAAATGCACAGAATATGAATGCAATTTTCAAACTCCAGAAAAGAGCCATAAGAACAATAACCAAAAATACTAGTCAAGCTCATTGTAAAGATCTGTTCAAAACACTAGGGATTTTAACTGCTCCATGTGAATACATTTGCCAGTCAGTTGTACACATCAAAAATAACATTGGTAATTACTGCACAAACAGCTCTGTCCATGACCATGCAACAAGATATAGACTCAACTTACATTTACCAAGAAAAAATAAACATAAAACTCAAAACAGCATTTTCTACCATGGAATAAAACTGTACAATAAATTACCAAAAGAGATTAAAGAAATTACAAAAATACACTTATTTAAAAAGGCAGCTAAAAATTACCTATTATGCAATACATTTTATACATTGAAGGATTACTTAGATAAAACAGAGTAGGGGTTTCATAAAAAATGTTATACAAATAAATAATAATAACACTGCAGAAGTAGATTTGATGATTGTCTCCAACTAGAATTCTGTAAATTTTTGTGTACACAAATTAGCTTATTTTAAATTGATATAAACTTATAAATACTTTGCCATGTCCTATGCCCTTGTAAAAAGACATCTACAGATGAATAAAGATAATACTACTACTAATGTATCTACTGAATACATAAGGAACTTAAGCAATATCAATAAGACAAACAGAAATAAATAGATGCAGGAAAATGGAGGCATCTGAGGGAACATATTGTAAATGCAGCCTTTGAGAGTGTGGTGGTACAGAACTTTGTAACAGTTTGCATTAAATAAATGAATCAAGTAATATATAAACAATATTTGGTGAGACAACTCAAGAGGTGTTAAACATGGACAGTAATACAAGTATCAGTTAAGAGAAAGCCTTAACAACTGAAACAACAGTCTAGTCTCTTGTTAAATTTCCAAAAATGCTGAAACACTTAATTCTTTGTTCCTGACCAAGAAACCAAATACCAATTTTTGTAAGTCTAGCTTCAAAATTGCCTTAATAGAAACATTTTTGAAAAAACCCTTCATCCCATATTTCACCCCCTTGATGTTGGTATTTCAAAAAATCCCTGCTTAAATGACACCGGCAATATAAGATCCACACCTCCAAATTTCAAGTTTCTATCGTATCTATCACTGGACTGGGCAATGATGAGGCAGTCAGTCAGGGCATTATATATAGAGATTGTGTTTGGATGTTTCACCATCATGTCTTATGCTAAATGGTTCATGTTCATCATCTTTGAACTTAAATTCATTCTTGAATTAGTTCTCAGAAAGCTTTACTTTTATTATCAGACTGCTCTATTGTTTTGTTGCTAATCCATTTCCTAAGATTAGCAATTTCAGTGTTAAAAGTTTTCTTTGCCTCATTTCATTTCTCCTTCAAAAACTGTACAGCATTAGCTTTATAAAGTAGGTTTAGATGTATATTTGACTGAGCCTAATCAGATTTGGGGGAATTTCATTCTAGGATTACTTCCATTTTGGTAATGTTTAAGTACCTGAAGGGTTTCTCTGAAACAGTGGCAATAGTCATAAGGTCTCATCAGGGTTTCATAGAACTTATTCCATTTGTTATCAGTTCCTTACACCTGGTACACAGAACCTCATTTCTCCTCTGATTGTATTTAAAGGCATTACTATTCAATCTATTCAGAGTTAATTTCAGCAGAACATCCTCTTTGTTATTTTTCTATGACTGAATTTATGTACTCTACCACATGACAAAAGTGATCAAAATAATTTAAAGCTAGGCTACCTGACCTATAAAAATTCCTGGTGGTTATAGAATAATCCATTTTAGTGGAGTATTTGTCATTTACTCTAGTACCTGATGCAACAAGAAGCTGAGGCTTCATTGCAGTTAACAAAAATATTGACTCTACTGATACTGAATTCGAATGTGACAGTGAATTTACTTGGTCATGTCTAACAGGTCTAGATGAAATCAAGTTAATTGTTGCATGTTTTTACTGGTTACCCAATTTCATTGTGACAGTTCTACAGTCATTCAAGAAAGTCTTCAGTCAGAAGCACCTAAATACCCAGATTATACAACATTAGTTTTAGGTGTCTTTAACCTACTGAGTATGGACTGGTACATACAGATTCATTGCAGGGGTACAGACAGACAATCTTGAAAAGTACTTTTGAACATATTTTCCAAAAACTGTCTTGAGCTAGAAACAGCAGATACACTATGTGATCAAAAGTGTCAGGACACCCCCAAAATCATACGTTTTTCATATTAGGTGCATTGTGTTGCCACCTTCTGCCAAGTACAACATATCAGCAACCTCAGTAGTCATTAGACATCGTGAGAGAGCAGAATGTCTCTCTGCAGAACTCACAGACTTCCAACATGTTCAGGTGATTGGGTGTCACTTGCGTCAGACATCTTTATGCAAGATTTCCACACTCCTAAACATAACTAGGACCACTGTTTTCAATGTGATAGTGAAGTGGAAACAGCACAAAAGCGTACAGGCCGACGTCGTCTGTTGACTGACAGTTTAAGAGAGTCACAGTGTGTAGTAGGCATACATCTACGCAGACCATCACATAGGTATTCCAAACTGCATCTGGATCCACTGCAGGTACTATGACAGTTAGGTGGGAGGTGAGAAAACTTCGATTTAATGGTTGAGCGGCTGCTCATAAGCCACACATCACGCCAGTAAATGCCAAACGATGTCTTGCTTGGTGTAAGGAGCGTAATCATTGGATGATTAAACAGTGAAAAAACATTGTGTGGAGTGATGAATCATGGTACAAAATGTGGTGATCGAATGGCGAGGTGTGGATATGGCGAATGCCCAGTGAATGTCATCTGCCAGCATGTGCAGTGGCAACAGTAAAATGCGGAGGCGGTGGTGTTATTGTGTGGTCATGTTTTTCATCAAGTGACCTTGCACCTCTTGTTGTTTTGTGTGGCACTATCACAGCACAGGCTACATTGATGTTTTAAGCACCTTCTTGCTTGCCACTGTTGAAGAGCTATTCAGGGATGGTGATTGCATCTTTCAACATGATCAAGCACCTGTTCATAATGCACTGTCTGTGGCAGAGTGGTTACATGACAACAACATCCCTGTAATGGACTGGCCTGCACAGAGTTCTGACTCGAAACCTGTAAAACACCTTTGGGATGTTTAGGAATGCCGACTTCATTCCAAGTCTCACCAACCGACATCAGCACCTCTCCTCAGTACAGCACTCTGTGAAGAATGGGCTGCCATTCCCCAAGAAACCATTGAGCACCTCGTTGAATGCATGCCTGAGAGAGTGGATGCTGTCATCAAGGGTAAGGATGGCCAACAACCATATTGAATTCCAGCATTACCGGTGGAGGGCACCACGGACTTGCACCTCATTTTCAGCCAGGTGTCTGGACACTTTTGATCACATAGTGTAAGTAGTTGTTGGCATCCCCACTTAGATAATGAACTGACATCATTTTGTTCCAGTGAGCCGTAGTGCCATTGAGTTAGTAGACTGGAGCCACTGACTCAAGAGTAGTACCAACTGTCCCTCGTGCAACCCCATTGTCAATATCTATGAGGAAGAGTGGGCATCTGTGGGTTGTGTCCTTAGAAGGTCTTTGCTTGCCGATATATACACGGGGTTCACTGGCCTGAGAAGGGAGGCACGAAGTTTGGAGATTGGTGGTAGCATTGCGACAAGAGATGGTCATGAGGTCTGAACGGCCAAAGCCGTGAGCTATGCAAGGTGGGCCTGCACAGAGTGAAGATACCAGAGTACTTCACTGGGGTCAGCATCAACTACAAGCAGCAGGCTGACATTTTGTCGGTTGGTTATCAACATTAATGTCAGATGACCACTTGTGGCCTGGCTGCCCTCTTCTGCCTGGCTTTCATTGGCACACTCAGTAAGCACAGTGGATCCATGGCACTGCTTGCTGATAAAGGGGAGTAACATTCTGTAATACTCATGGTGATTTGTGTCATTGCCTACCTGCCCTCCTTATTATTTTCCAGTTAAGTGAACTTTTGGGAGAATTTCCCGAAGTACTTCATGACAGGTTGGGAGTCACAGACATCATTTGATACCATATTCATGTTATGGATGATGTGCTGGTTTGCCTGGTTTTAGGGAGCATATTGGTTTACTGTGTTAGATCTTAATCAGGCTTATTACCAGATACCCTTAACAGAGGAATCTAAGCATCTCATCGCCTTCACCCTGGATTGGAATTTATATGAGTTCATCCGAGTTCCATTTGGTTTGTCAATCAGTGCAGCAGTTTTATCCCATTTATTGGATAAAATTTTAGGTGATTCAAAGTTTAATTGTGTCTTCAGTTATTGGGACAATGCAGTCATATTCAGTGCCTCCTTTGAAGAGCATTTAGAGCACATCTCACATCTGGAAGGTACTCTCCAGGCTTAGGGATGTGGTCCTGACTGTGAAACCCTCAAAGATAACCTTGGCTAAGCACCAAGTGTCATTTTTGGGTCACTTGGTATCTGGTGATGGAATTAGCATTGATCCAGAATGAACTAAGGCATTGAGGAATTTTCCGCAACCATGGAATAAGAGGGAGGTTGCCTGATTTGTAGCAATGACTAATTATTTCCACAAATTTGTCCCAAACTCTGTGCAACCTTCAGCTCCATTAAATTTGTTATGCAGAAATAATGAGAAATTCATGTGAGCTGAAAGTCAGCAGGCAGCCTTTGAGGGAATCAAAACTGTGATGTCCAACCCACTGGTTTTAGCCATACCTGACTTTAAGAAATGATTTGTGGCCCACACTGATGCTTGCATTACTGGTATCGCAGCAGTTCTTTTACAGAAAGATCAAGATATCAGGCATCTGCTTCCCAACATCTGGAGGGGCCTGAACTCAATTACTCGGTATATGAGTGTGAAGCGTTAGCTGTGTTATTTGCTCTGGAAAAATTTTGGTTCTATCTCAAACATAATGAATTTGATCTAGAGATGGATAATTAGGTCCTTAGTTGGGACCTAGCTTGTCCTAAGAAGACAGAGCGTATTGCAAGATGGGCGGTCCGCATTTTGGCTTTCCATTTTAAGGTTCAGGACATTGAGGGCTTTGATAATCAGTCTGCTGATGCCCTTAGCAGGATGTTCCAACAGCATGAGCTTGATGAGGAAATGCCAGACAGTTAACTAGTATGTACTATCCTTGCTGAGGTACCCAAACTGTTTAATAATTTGTAAACTGAACAAGAATAATACCCATTTTGGGGGGGGGGGGGTGGCTCAGGAAGCAAATACTAGATGGACAGGAATCCAGTGACTGTTTTCTGAAGAATGGGATTCTGTGTAACTGCAGGGGTAGGTCTGGGGTAGCTAGATTTTATCTCCCTTGACCCTTAGTTATTCTGGTCTTCCGGTACTTTCATGACTTTATAAAACGTTAGAGATAGTCAAGTAGCAGCTGACCTGGCCAACACTTTATAAAAACATTAGAGGTTTAGTCAAAGAATGCCGAGATTGTAAGAATGGAAGACCAAGTAACTCCCTGGCAAGGGGATTGCTGCAGTCGGAATGGGAAGAGCATCCACTGGTCAAATTGTTTGTTTATTATGTGGGCCAGCTTCCCTGGACAAAAAAAGGCAATCTGTATATTCTCATAGTAGTGGACACCTTCTCCAGGTTCATACCTAGCTGGGGTGAGAGCGCTCTTATCACCATCTCTCATGGTACTAATGTATTTACATGGTTTGGGCCACTGCAGCCATTGGTTATGGATAGCATTCCTGGATTTCTGTCAAGATTGTTTAGACAATTCTGTTTTGGCAATGGGATAAATCATGTTACCACCACACCTTATTATCCTTACAGTTCCTGTGCCAAAAGGATTAACTGCAACTTGAAGTCAGCATTGATTATTTACCACCATAAATCATCCAAGAAGTGGGATACAACCTCACCCTGATTAAACTTAGTGTTTAACTCCATGTGGAATGAAGAATCCCGTGCCACCCCAGCTAGCCTAATGCTTGCATATCCCGTGAATTCCTGACTCTCCAATTTATGTAAGATAAATCATCTTTCACCTCCATCTATCAGTCCGAAGGTACTTAGAGAGCAAAGGGACCAAATATTAGGAACGTTCACGATTTTCAGGCCTGTCACTATAACAGAAACAAGTGCCCCTTTCAAGGGGAGATAGGGGATATTGTCTACATCAGAAACATTTCTGGGTGGACTTCCCAGGATAAATGTTTAGAGAAACTTGCCCCACATTTCCTAGGTCCATATTCCATTGTCAAAATTTTAAGCCCAGTCAATCTTTTGGTCAGGGACCCAGAAAAGAGGAAGCTCATCTCAGGCAAATTAAAATTTCCAGCAGAGTGAAGGGTTCTTAGATCTGGGGGAAGGCTTGTTCAGGTTTGAGAGGGGGATGTTGAGATGTGGCGCCATTGAGTTAGTAGACTGTTCTGTCTGGCATCAGTGGCTCAAGAACTGTATCGACTATCACTCTTGTGGCCCCATTGTCAATATCTGTGAGAAAGAGTGGATATCTGTGGTCTGTGTCCTTAAAAGGTCCTTGAGAGGGGTCTGCTGGCCTGAGAAGGGAGGCACAAAGTTTGCCGATTGCAGTAGCATCACAACAAGAGGTGGCTACAAGGTCCGAGTGGCCAAAACCACAAGCTGTGCAAGGAGGGCCTCTGCAGAGTTACGATACCAGAGTACTTCACTGGGGTCAGCATTGACTACAAGCAGCAAGCTGACATCCTGTCAGTTGGTTGGCAACATTTGTGTTGGACGACTGCTCGTGGCCTGGCTGCCCTCTTCTACCTGGCTTTCATTGGCACCACTCAGTAACCACTGTAACACACCATGGATCCAAGGAACTGCTTGCTAATAAAGTGAAGTAACATTCTGTAATCCTCGTGTTGATTTTTGTCATTGCCTACCTGCCCTGCTTATGATTTTCCAGTTTGTACCTGACCCTCAGAGTTTTACTCAGTCGGCTCTTTGGTCATTAATAGAGGCCATAATATTGTACTGAGACACTGGTTGTCATTTGAAAATTTGTCCCACTATTATATTTCCTTTCCTTTCTGGTTTGCACCCAGTCATTAATGTTCTAATGACCAGCTCCTGGCCATAAATACAGCCAGAACAATTATACTAATGCACATTTTGCCATTAAACAAAAGAGGGACCTTCTAGTTAGATTTAGGTGTTAACCAGTTCAGTTATTTGATTGCATTTACATTTTTAAATCTTTAGTTATAATCTGAACAACCTGTTGTACTAAGGTGTGTTTGAAAGACCAGATCATTATTGGTGTATTTTAGCTGGATCTTGTGGTTCTGGCAAGTGAGTTCTCTTGTACTAAGTATTCACAAGTGATGTTTTAAGACGTTCCTTCAGAACGGTCTTAATAACTGAAATCAGTTTAACTTTGAAAATATTAACAGCCAACTGTCACCAGGGCATTAGTCAAAATAAGATTGTCAAAAGGGACAGGTTGGGATCCAATCGCACCTTGGCTGTTGATTGAAATTAGAAAGTTGGTTGCTTTTAAGTAAGCTTTATCATTGTCATATTGTTTCCTAATCTGTTTAATCTTTAAGCACATATTAACCCAGAACCTTTAGACATACAGCCTTCTAATTAAAAATTATGTCATCTGTTTTGAGTAACTTAAACACTCTTGTCATCAATGGTGCTTATATAATTTTCATATGTTGCAGAAAGGCATGTAATAGCAGAGGCTTTGTCCAGTGCAATAGTAAACACTGCCATTTGACCCAATAACATGTAGGCTGCAGGTATGGTTGTATATTGTTAAATATACAGGTTGTGTGAAAAGTAAGTTACATGTTTGCGTCCTTCCTTCCACATTTTCTTTAATTCTGGTAGGTACCATGTTTCATCCAGTATGATGGATGTAGAGGAATTGTAGGAAAAGTTTAAATGGACTGTATATCATGCTCTGGAGATGTATGTACTGATTAAGTGGATGAAGGACAGAAAATATCCTTTGTGGTTTACCACTGAAATTAGGAAAATACTGGGAAAGTAAAGGCTGTTGCACTCTCAGTTCAAAAGAGAATGA
The DNA here is from genome assembly GCF_023864345.2 of Schistocerca serialis cubense. NCBI lineage: Eukaryota > Metazoa > Arthropoda > Insecta > Orthoptera > Acrididae > Schistocerca > Schistocerca serialis. The sequence goes on from NC_064644.1 coordinate 6,238,699, forward strand.
ACAAATGATCACAGGAAAACGTTAGTAGAGATTCAAGCATCTGTAAAAAGATAAATGTGTAATCCGTACAACTGTCATACCTAAGCAAAAGATATTGTTGAGAACACAAGAAAATTCTGGTCATCTATAAGACTACTAATGAAGTCTTAGGCTTTTATCCAGTCACTCATTGACCAACCTGCATGCAGGTAGAAGACAGCAAAAAGAAAGCTGAAGTTTTAAATTTTGTGTTTAAGAAATCATCCACACAGGACAATCATACAAACATACAACAGTAATGGTCACCCCTGGCATAACAAAATAACTGAAATAGTTAGAAACAAATAAGTCGCAGGTCCAGATGGAACCCTAATTAGCTTTTACAAAGAGTAGTTTATGGCATTGCCCTTTTACTTAGCTTGAATTAATGAACCTCTCATCCACTGAAAAGTTCCAGGTGCCTGGAAAAAGGCACAGTTGACTCTTGTGTATAAGAAGGAAAAACGAAGGACCCAAAAAATTACAGACCAGTATCATTAACATTCGGTTTCTTGCAAAATTGTAGAACACAATCTGAATTCGAATGCAATAAATTTCCTAGATACTGTGAAACTTATGTCCACAAATCAGCATGGTTTTAGCAAGTATTACTCATGTGAAGCTCAGCTTGCCTTTCTCTCACATGATATACTGCAAACTATGGAAAAAGGGCAACAGGGTGACTTCATATTCTCAGATTTCCAAAAAGCATTGGATATTGTGCCCCACTGCAGACTGTTACTGAAGGCATGAGCATAAAGGTTAGGTCTCCAGAAATGAAAGTGGCTCAAAGACTTCTCACGTAGCAGGACCCTGTGTGCTGTCCTTGAGGGCTGGTGTCAGTCAGTGACAAGGATATTGTAAGGAGTGCCCCAGGGAGATGTGAAAGGACTGCTATTTTTTTCTGTAGGCTCAAATGATGTGTCAGACAGGGTGAGCAGCAATCTGCAGCCATTTGTCGATGATGCTGTCACACACAGGAAGCTGTCATCATTGACTGACTCTAGGAGAATACAAGATATCTTAGACAAAAATTTCTATTTCGTGTGATAAATCTCAGCTAGCTCTAAATGTCTAAAAATGTAAATTAATGTGGATGAGTAGAAAAAACAAACCAGAAATGCTTGAATAAGTGTTACTAGTGTAATGCTCGAAACATTCGTGTCAATTAAATGTCTAGGCATAATGGTACAAAGCGATGTGAAATGAAACAAGCATGTGAGGACTGTAGTAGGGACGGTGAATGATTGACTTTTAGTAAAGTGTCGTTCAGATGACATACTAGTGAAAGCCATGGTACTATTTGAGTTTTTGGGTCAGATTAAAGGAAGACATAAAACAATTCAGAGGTGGGCCATTATATTTGTTACTGGCAAGTTCAGTCAACATGCAAGTATTGTGGAGATGCTTAGGGAACTCAAATGGGAAACCCTGGAGGTAAGGAAACATTCTTCTCTAGGAACACTATTGAGAAAATTTAGAGAACTAGCATCTGAGGCTTATTGCAGTACAATTCTACTGTCACCAACTTACATTTCATGCAAGGATAATGAAGATTAGACGTGATAAATAAGGATTCTCATGGAAGAATGTAGACAGTCATTTTTCCCTTGTTCTGTTTGCAAATGGAACAGGAAAGGAAATAAGAAGTAATTGTTCAGGGCATCCTACACCATGCACCATACAGTAGCTTGTGTAGTATTGATGTAGATGTAGATGTATTATATTTAAAAGATTTTATGAGTTTAATATGTCAGTGAGCTTCAAATTTACTACATTCTTTGGATTTGCATCTATATTAAAATCACCAAATATTTCAACACTGTAAAATCCAGGATGAAACGTAACAGTACTATGAAAAGGAAAGTTGCTACTAACCATATAGCAGAGATGCTGAGTCGCAGATGGCCACAACAAAGAGACTCACAAAAGGCCTCTGTCAAAAATAGATGACAGACACATATGTGTGCATGTGCACACACGCGCACACACACAAAATGCAACTCACACACATGACTGCATCTTAGGCAACTGAAACCACAGAGAGAGAGAGAGAGAGTGAGTGTGTTCCTTTTCAACAAATATTTACTTATTTATGGCCATTACAATTACAAGTACAGGGCGAATTAGAAACTGAGCACACAGGTTATTTTACAGTAGACTTACTTGTGTAGATACATATAATAATTAATGAAAAGGAAAAACCAAAACTTTATTTATAATTTAATTTAATAAATATAGGCACTCAACTTTTCTTTCAGCTGCAGTACTTGAGTGTTGACAAAACATAAGAAACTTTTCACATTTACTTGTCATCGATGCCTTATATGTAACACATTTCTGAGGAAAGTGCCATAGTAGAGCAATTTCTTTCCGATTCTTTTGGACTATTCCCAAAGTATTCCTTAACTTTGTACAGCCAAACTATTGTCTAGAACTCTCTTACTTTTGTTTTAAAGACTGGTAATGCTTTTGTATTTTGTAAACTGTTTGGTAGCCTGTTGTGTAATAAGCACCTAGCTTTAGCAGGACCTTTATCAGCCAGTTGTAGTCAAGTACCATTGATGTGGTAACAGACTATGTGATAACAAACTTTAACTTTTGTGCTACAAATGTGTACTTCTCTGTTTAGCATTAGTGCACAGTTTGCTTTGACATACATGATAGTTTCACATACATACATAGATGGAACTGTCAAAATTGTAAATTGTCTGAATTTGATTTTACAAGATTCTCTTGGTGATAGCCTTATATACCAGGTACAGGGATTTCTTCTCATTTCATTCACATATGGAGTGCAGGAAGAATGATTGTTTGGATACCTTCATGTGTGCTGTAATTATTATTAAGAGCCTGCCACTTCCATTTCTTCAGCATCTCTGTGGCACTCTCCCTTGGATTAATGGATTAAACAAACCTGTGACCATTTGTGCTGCCCTTGCCTGTATATGTTCAATATCCCCTGTTAGTCCTATCTGGTACGGTTCCTACACATTTGAGCAGTATTCTAGGATGGGTCACACGAGTGATTTGTAAGCAATCTCCTTTGTAGAGTGAGGGCATTTCCGCAGCATTCTCCAATAAATCAAAATATGGCACCTTCTTTACCCATGACTCAGCCCACGTTATCATCCCCCTTTAATATCCTCACAAAGTGTAACACCCTGGTATTTGTATAAGTTTGCTGATTCCAACAGTGACTCATTGATATTATAGTTACAGGTTACTATGCTTTTTTCATTTTGTGAAGTGCACAATTTTACACTAGTGAACATTTACATCAAGTTGAAGAACACCACTTTCAAATCTGATCAAGATCTAACTGAATATTTATGAAGATTCATTCAGGCAGTACTTCATTATAGATAACTGCATCAACTGGAAAAAGCCTGAGTTTACTTTTAATATTGTCCGCAAGGTCATTAATACACATAATATACTTGTGCATACACTGATCAGCCAGAACAGCACGATCACCTACCTAATGACCAGTATGGCCGCTTCCGACAGGGATGACAGTGGCAATGCATTGTGGTATGGAAGCAATGAGGTCTTGGTAGGTAGCTGGCACCACATAAGTTACCTAATTCCCATAAATTCCGGGGAGGGATGCTGATCTCTGATGCCACGTTCAGTCACATCCTGACCAATTTCAGATATGGTGAGTTGGGGGACCAGAACATCAACTGGACTTGCCACTGTGTTCCTCGAACCACTCGGTCACTCTCTCTTTGCCTAATGACACGGTGCATTATCTTGCTGAAAAATGCCACTGCCATTGGAAAACATAATTGTTAAGAAGGGGGTGTACAATACTCCTTGCACGAGCTCCACCGGACCTATGGATGCCCACTTGAATGTCCTCAGAGCATAATAGAGCCACCGCCATCTGTTCCTTTGGAAGACAGAGGCTTTGCACCCTCCCATCAGCGTGATTAAAAAAGTATCACAATTCACCAGACCGAGCAATGCTCTGTCACTGTACTAATTTCCAGTGCCAATGGTCACATGCCCATTTCAGTTGTAGTTGCCGATGTTGTGGTTTAACAGTGGCACGTGCACGGGTCATTGACTGCAGAGGCCCATCTTTAGAAGGGTTTGGTGCACTGTGTATTCAGACATACTTGGATGATTGCTCCATGTCTGGTATCTATATGTATTATGCTATCTGTCTGATACAGATATAAGGTGTTCTGCATATTACTTTTGTCATAATGTCTGCTCAAATCACCAAACTGCTCAGCTATAAATCTCAGGTGACGTAGGATGTTTGAACGGAAAATTTGTAATGATGAAGAAAGTAGGTTAGGTGCTGTTCAATGTTGCAGCAAGCCAATGCTTTTCACTAATGTGTACTTCATGAAAACCAGTCCAATATTATGTTATTGTATTATTTGTATTCTGACAGTCATAAACAATTGGAATGTAATGTGCAGCACAAGGCAAATCTATGATAAAATAATGTTTCAAAGATTAGGTATTTGTCTGCAGCCCATGAGGATTTGTATTCATGGTATAGCTATTGTTTCTTCAGACATCTACTTTCAACTGAAGTCTTGTTAATTCATTATTTTATGACTGATGAGAAAATATATACATATAGATCAAACCTTTAGGATGGCCGAACTATCCATTTTGTTCCAATTTTTTTTTTTACTCATTCATATGTAACTAGTGGTACTTCACCCTTTAAATTAATCTATGTCAGAATTTACCTTTATCTGTGCCCGGTTTTATTTACTGTCTGATGTGATGTTGCTACATCATGTCTAGTGTGGTGATGATCAACGAGACGACCGTCAACTGGTTATTGAGCAGTATACATTCTGGAAGTACCCTGTGGGTACTTAACTTACCAGTATAAACCTGATTCTACAGTGGCATCTGGCCATGGTGGCTCTCAGTCTCTACAAAGTAAATAAATAAATAATTGGGATGATGGCTTTCTAGCTACGAGAACAAGGTGCCTTTGACAATTATTGAGGGCAAATTCCTCTGTCCATCCTTGTGGTTTCCTGACCTTAAATGTGAACCGCTTTCTTGTGGTGTACAGCATACCCCAGCAGTTATTAATAACAATATCTTGACTTAATTAATTACATCACTCTGCTAACAACTGTTTATTTATATGTACTGGAGTTTGAAAAAATATACATCTTTTACCTTTGCCTTATATATAATTTTGTAACATTATAAACACATGAAATATGTCCTTGAACTTGAAATAGCACTTCATATATGTTTTGTCTATTGGAAGGAGAACATGACACTTGAAATAGCACTTCATACATGTTTTGTCTATTGGAAGGAGAACATGTCACTCAGCCAAGATTTTAGGAACCTAAAATTTTGTATCTCAGACTTGCCTTCTGTTTAATTTTGAAAATGTGACATAATTTTTTTATACTTGACTTTATGGTGTTTAGCAAACATATTGATGCATGACAAAGTACTTCTTACAATATGAACATTTTACATTTGTATGATCTGCCCAACGAGGCAGTTAGTTGACTTTGTTTATTAATTGATATGGGATATGTTGTAATTTGATGCATTTGGCTACCTTATTTCTATATTTTCATGTTTATGTACTAATTTATGTTTGAGCAGCAACAGATATCAGAGGAACACAGTAATTCTGTACCTCTCTTTATTATTTTCATGTTTATGTCTCAGATATGTCAGAGGTTCCAATATTTCATGTTTATGTAAGATCAAACCCAGATATTAGAGGGGCTGCTTGTAAGTCGGTTGGTAGTATCTAGCACTTGTTACTTGAATTAACCAGTACAGCATTATATATGTCATTTACTCTGTCCTGCAGAATGCAAATTGTTCACCCTTTGTTGATTAGTCAGTAGGGAGTGTTGGGGTTAATATTCGAGGACTGGGAAGGCGAAGCAGTGTCAAGTCCATTCTGCAGGGAATGCTGAACACTCTTCTCTCTCCAGTGCCACAGTGACGTTCTGGAACAGTGGGGGTCCTGGGTAGGGGGGTGTCTTGTCTTTGGGGTCTGTCATCTTTTCTTATTCAACTCCAACACTCTGAATCTTCTATTTAATTTCTTACTTCTCATCAGAGTACCAAGCTCTCCTTCCCTCTGTCCACATGCATATGCCTCTATTGCTGAGATCCTTCTAGCTTACCGTGTCAACACTTGCCATTGTTGACAAAAGCCTATTTCACAGGAGGATCTGGGAAACAAGCTAGTATTTCTGCACTCTTGAAGATACTTGGTCAGGCATGCCATCTTATAAAGCAGTCTGCGTACTGCACACTTCAAGATTCTCTACGAAGTAGTCTGCATGCTGCAAATATCAAGACTATTTACATTTATGTAAAGTACAGAGATTACTGCATTTACACTTTAGAATTTTTACTAGCTTTGAAACTCTAAGTTACATATTAGCTCATATAGTTAAGAAAGAACTTGTTCTTTCCTTCTGCTATTGAGTAATAATTTTGTATTATGCTTCATATTAATTTACATACTTAATCAAATAGTGGATTTATTTCATACCATAAGTAAAATTCTTGTTCCTCCATGTGTCAGAAAAGGTTTTGTTCAACTTTCAGTTTCACAAATCCTTTTGGGTGTGTTGAAACATAACAGACTCACTTAAAACATGCATTCTCCAGATGAATTCAGAATTACACATGCATACAAAAAAATATGTAACTCATCTAGAGAAAATTATAACTGCAAAAATAACTGCTTGATTTCATTTACTTCAAAGTGTAGAAGCTCTATACAAGAAGGGAACAATTTCCATGAAGGGAGACTCAAGTACTTAATGAGACATGTAAATTCATTATTGCAATTATGTATTCGAGAAATTATACTCAAATAGAATTGTACTTGTTGTTCTGGAGTAAACATACGTTTATATATGTATTTTCAGTTTTTATATGTTAATTTTAATTGTTAGTTAATCAAAAAATGATCCTAAACAACGCTGCAGATTGTTCGTGATTGTTTGGAATTTACACATAGGGGGTCAGTACTTTGTGTGTATTTGGACAGAAAGTGTGTTGCTTGTTGAGCATGTTTCATTTCATTATTGTAAGTATGTTACAACTTATTTTAGATTTGTCAAGATGGTTTTATTTACTTTGAGATGATAATAAATATTCAGCTGAAACATTATACTAGATTAAAAATTCATTTAACTTTATGGTTAAATCCTACAGTCGCTGTTTTCTGCTGCGACAGATCACCAGCAATGGTGAGTACTTTAACTTAAATCAAAATTAATTCATAGTAATGTTTTAGAGATGTGATAGGAATGGAACCTGTGTCAGTGAAGAATGTGGAGGACAATTGTCTGACTCGTACCACTTCCTCTTGCGATTCTGTAGGAACTAATGTGCAGATCAACTGCAAACAGTAGCAAGGATATTAATTGCCCCATCTTCTGTCCTAATTTGTTTATTTCCATTACAATGTTTAGGTGTTATGCTACCACTTTTAGTAACTCATTGAAGATTATAAATAATTGCCAAGATGGTCAATATCTATTGGGATATCTTGCCTCGTACACTGTACAAGAATTAACTACAGTCTTATGAAACTCTTTGTTTATCATGAGTGTGTCTGCTTTTTAGGCATTAGTAAATCCCGTCAACCACTCATGACCTACTGCTTGGACTGTCACATATTAACTGATTAGCAAGTCTTTATGCACTCAAGAAACATACAAGCACACTGTAAGCAAACATAAGAACATTGTACTTAGCAACTATGCAGGTTTAATGGCACAGACAAGTGTCAGTGTGGAAACTGTGTACAATATTACAATGCATAAATGACTCGTACTAGATTCCTGCAACAAACCCCACTGACATTCTGAGGCATACCACTTTTAGTTTCTTGATGTCAATAGGCATTGTTCCACTTAAAAAATTGTATGTTTGCACAAGGAATACACTTTCTAAGTATTATTATGATCTGTTTCTTGGTTAACAATATGAGCTCCTGACTACCAATTCATTTTGTGAAAACCACACCTGTTCCCATTTCCACAAGATTTGCCGTGTGCGTTTTACATGATTCACCCTGTCTTTACTTGCACAATCTCTTCTACTTCTTTACAGTAATTTCGTTTTTATATCCAGTTTAGCATCCTGATATTAGGCTCATTATTTCCACCTACATCCATTCTGTAGCATGGGAAACGCAGCTGGCACATCATCAGGTTCCAACTTGTGTTTCAGAGGAAGATTCAATGGTTTGCTTGTCAAATCCTATTCATAAACCATGCAAAAGCATTAGCAAGTGAAAGTGAATCATTATGTTTATAAGCTTTTTAATCATTTTTGTTGGGTGTAATTGTTCTTAGGAAATATATGATGCTTAACTCTTAATTTTTATGATGTCTGCAGTGGTTAATACAAATTGTGATCAGACCATTGTTTTTTACTGAAAATATTTCAAACCACACTCTCAGAATCTCTCAAAATACTGCTAATTGTAGCATGACTCTGCACTAAAATATCATTTGCCAGTAAGCACTCAAACTCATGTAAAGACTCTTCGAGGTACCCGAAAACCCAACATCAACACAGTGGGTTATGGCTGTGGAATTCAGTGGAATGCCCAGCTGCTACATCAGCATTGCATCTTGCCATCGTCGAGGTGCTGTAATAGGTGTTGCTAGTTCATCTTACTATTCGTGCATGCTACCCATTTTTATTATTGATGCTGCTTGTCTTCCATTTATTACAGTCTGAGTATTTGCTTCATGCAGATACCAGTTCCTCTTTTAACCCTCCATTGCTTGTGCAGGTGACACTTGCCCCACATGATTTTCCCATCTACATTTTGTCTCAGGTGGATGGAGTTCATGCCCTTAACTCTCTATCTGTAAGCTTCAGCCATCATTGGCTTTCAGTTACATTGGGTTGAACTGTTTGTGAAACATTATTATAGTTTGGAGGACACTTGTCATCTGCACAAGTACAAGTGCTACAATCTGAAACAAAGTGTACATTACTTCACTGGTTTCCTACATTCGCTTGAACTTTTATGTACATTACTTTAGGTATATCAAAACTAATTACAGTTAATTTGCTTTTTACATAGAATACTTACCTATGAGAAATAATGCTCTCTGCACCTCCAGTTTGTGGAATAAACATCTTAGATAAAAGAAAACTAGGACAGAGTTTAGCAGCAATCTTAATGTCTGACTGGAATAGTTCCATGAGCTGAGTGATGAAGTTCCTGAAATGAAGAGAATGAGAATTTTGTACATTAAATTGGTCATATTTGAGCAATGTAACAAGAAGTATCAGAAAATCATGAATATCACAGGAAGAAGTAAATCAAGAGGGCATATTTCTGTTACGAAAAATTGGAATGGCTAAATGGAAGAAAACTAAATATTCTACAAATATTATAAAAAGATCTTAAAATTTTATTACACATTTATCAGGATCCAGAAATGAAGCCCATATACGAGGGTGGTCCCATAATTACCTGGACTGACTGAATGATGGCAGTTGTTGTTGAAAAATTCCTCTGAGTTAGAAAGTATATGATCTATGAAGCATATGTTTCAAGTCTGAAGACGCCACATTGTTTAGTATTTGTTTGGCAGCCACCAGTAGTGAATGTTGTGTGAACTTGTTAAAATGGAGAAAATTGGTCATTGTTACCTGATGCAATATATTATTTGAAACGCTACAGTGCAACCAATATTAAAGCTTCTACTTTGAGAGAGTCTGCTCCTTTGTTGACAACAGTAAAATATTGGGCGCCTGAGTTTAAGCAAGGCCGTATGAGCTGCCAAGATGAGCATCGCAGTGGTTGACCAAATGAGGTGATGACTCCAGAAATGGTGAAAAAAATCCACAAAGCAGTACTGGATGATAGTCTACTGTAAGTGCATTTCAGAATGTGTGGTACATCACATATTGTCATGGTGTCAGTTTTTTTGGGATAGTTTTCATTGACTACATTGAAAAAGGAGAAACTATCAGTGGCGAGCATTATGCAAACTTACTGCAACATTTGGGCAAAGAAATCAAGCAAAAACGACCAAAAATAAAGTGTTGTTTCTTCAGGACAAAGCACCAGCTCACAAGTCCCTCATTTCAATGGCCAAAATTAATGAATTAAAGTTTCACTTGCTACCTCATGCACTCTATTCACCAGATTTAGCTGCATTGGATTATTTTCTGTTCTCAAACTTGAAAAAAAAGACTTGGTGGTCGAAAATTTTCTACAAATGAAGACATGATGTCGGCAGTTAATGGCTATTTTGAGGAGTTAGGCAGTTCTCATTATAAAAAGGGTATCAAACGTCTTTTAAAAAGATGCCTACAAGATGAGCAACTACAAACCCCACACATTGTTCTAACCACTTTCTTTTGAGCAATGAATACTTTTTGCCTAAATGTTGAGTTACCCCAAAATATTATGCTGCGTGACATTAGAGAGTGAAAATATGCAAAGTATGTTAACTTACTAACTTCTATATCCTCAAAATTGGCAATTATTCTGAGTGAAAAAGTTGCTGAATCTAGTCACTTTAGAAGATCTAAAATACGAATTTTCCAATTAAGATTCCCATCTATATGTACACTCAATCTTAGTGTGCTCTACCCTGTCTACTGACTTCTTTTTATGTGTTATATTTATTGAAGGAACTGTACTTTTTGCAGCAGAAAATTGGATGTACTGTGTTTCTTCAAAGTTTAGAGCAAGCCCATTTGCAGAAAACCAATTAATGACTTTTCCAAAGCCCTTATTTGTATCATTTTCAATTGGACTTTCTTCTATTGGATTAATAATGATGCTTGTATCATCAGCAAACAGTGTCAGTTCAGCTTCATGTTTCAGATAAGAAGGGAGGTTGTTCACATATATCAAGAACAGAAGGGGACCGATGATTGAATCCTGTTGAACACCTAATGTAATTTAACACTAGTTAGATGAAGTGGTAAACTTATTTCAATCACTTGACCCATATAAGGAAACTTTTTGGTTCCTGTTCTGTAGGTGACTTAAACCACTCATACGCTATTCCATAGAATTGTAATTCCTATAACATAATGCTTTGGACAAGTCACAGAAAATTCCTATTGGTGATGTTTTACTATTTAAAGACTCTATAATGTGGACAGTGAAATTGTATATTGCTGTCTCAGTGGAACAGCGTTTTTGAAATCCGAGCTGTGATTTACTAAGTATCCCATTACTGTTGAGATGGCTAACCATTATTGAGTACCTTATTTTCTCAAGGATTTTTGAAAATGCTGTAAGCAAGGATACTGGCCGATGATTATTGACATTTGAGGTGTCCCCCTTTTTGTAGAGAGGCCTGACAATGGCATATTTTAACCTGTCTGTGTTGCATACACATGTGTGATTTCTTTTATTTTTTGGAGAAGGCTTTGACCAAAAACTCAGTGTTAAACAATCTATTTCATGTGCCTGTCTGCAACTCTTTACAGTGAGTAGCAATCTACCCTTTTCATAACTGTTAATAAATGAAAGTTGTTAATACTCATTTCTGTCTTCTAGAGGATAGAAACTTTCATTTCTGCTAAAACTTCCTGTTTAGCACAAGCTTTTGCGTAGCCAGTATATAATACAGGTGCTTAATTTTTTCTCCTTTCCAGCTATGATGTATGTAAATTGGCTGTCAAAGTTGACTAGTAGATTTTTAAAACCAATCATTCTTGTACAAGGTATGAAACAATGCTAATTCTAGTTGTTCCATGCAATTATATTCATAGCACTGTCTGCATCACAGCATTTAATTGTACTAATGAATGCCTGGTTACATTATAATGCTTTTACATGCATGGTCATTCTTACAGCTGTTGAATTGCTTTATGTGCAATACTTCTTGTTTTAACTCTTCAAATAGTTCAGCACTGTTCAGGGAACAGATATGCACTCTGTCACCATCAGCCATAGTCAACAGCTGCAGTAGGTCTGATTCACAATTGTTGTTAATCGGCATTTTCAGTACAGTAATAATTTTGTCAATATATTTATGCAACAGAGGAATGGTGAATTTTCTTTAGTCATTAAACAACCTACTCACCAATGTTATAAACTGAAATGAGTGGCTGTAGTTAATATCAAATGTGTTTCCTTTTTCTCTTGTTTTTTCTTAATTACATTACTTTATTTCATTCTTTCCTGAATGATAAAGAACTCTTGACATTGACTGTCAGTTCGTTTTTCTTCTGGTGGACCAATATATCTTTCAAGTACCAAATGGTATATCCAAATGACTAGGCAACTTGATTCTAAAGTAGCATAACAATTTGATGTAGGTGGTAGGAATTTTATTATTTATGCATTTACTTTCATATGATATAATGATATGAGAAGCTGTGACGGACAGGTTCACTTACAGCCTTATGTTTGTTGTAATGTTACACAAGTTTTGTCATTTTATTCGATTGGTGCTACCAGGGGGATGAAACTTAAGTAGGGACTTTGAGTAACATCACCTTGGTTTGCTGCCAAACCGTGTGAAGCACACATCATTTTCTTGTTAAGTAATTTAAAGTATTCAATATTGTTTTTGTTTCATAGTAAACAGAAGCTGGTTTCATTCCATTGCGTTCCTGGTTATTACTTCTTGTTTGTATTGCACTCTTTGAATCTGTGGTGTCGGTAGGTCGTATTGACCATAGATAACAGTAATCTTTGGAACTCAGGTCACTCATTTGAGTCACCATGTTAATCCAGTCTGTTCTTATATCTTGTACTGTGTGCATGTGTATGATAGTTATTGAAATATACATATGTGCACATATTAGTGGGAACAGTTTATTCTGTACACTGCTATTCGTCCTGTCATGTACAATTACCCCATGCCTATAATCTTCAGTGTTATCGACTGTAAACATGCCTACCATCAGATTCCCATAGCATCGGATGACATCCCTAAAACAGCTATTATCGTGCCACTCGGTTTGTTCCAATACCACTTCATGCCATTTGGCCTAAGAAATGCAGTGGCGTTTCATTGACTCCATCCTATGACAGTTAGAGTTTTGCTCCACATACCTGGACGATATACTACTTTCCAGCAAGTCAGCTGAGGAACTTGAAAATCATTTATCCAACGGCATTGAGGTCAACAAAGAAAAATTACAGTTGTGTCAGCCTTCCATCACTTTCTTGGGTCACACCATCTCCACTGACATAATACAGCCTCCCAAATCTCGTGTGCAAGCTGTCACTTCACTGCCGCCCCTGGCTACTTACAAAGAACTCCGATGTTTCCTGGGCACAATAAGTTACTGCCGTTGTCACCTGCCTTCTGCTGCTGCCGTGCAGGCCCCACTGACAGACACGCTGTTGGGTAAACAGACTTCAGGACTCAAACCCGTTCACTGGACTGCACCTATGCTGGAGGCTTTCGATGTTATGTTATGTTATGTCATGTGGTTTATTCATCTCATTACATACAATTTTCAAATCATTTGATTTGATGTACAGGAGACATGTCAAGGTTTACAAAAGAAACTTTTTTCACTTTTTTAAGAGAACTACAAAAGTTTACATTATATTTTACATTTCTAAGTTACAGCTACACATGTACATAAAATAATAAATGTATTACAATCCCTGTGTTCAGATTGTGAAGCTGTCCTCAATGAATTCATCGACAGAATAATAACACTTTTCCACCAGGAGAGTAAAGAGCAATCTTTTCAGTGAACCAATCTCCATTTTAAATATATTACTGCCTTTTATTTTATTGAAAATTTTTAACCCCATATACTCTGGCGTTTGGGCATAAAGTTTTAACCGATGTGTTGGAAGTTTGAAGTTATCTCTGTGGCGAGTGCTGTAGTTGTGGTCAAAACGGAAATTGTCTAGTGTATGTTGATTTCTATATAGGAACACCACCATCTCATATATGTAAAGTGAGGGGATAGATAGTACTTTTAAATTTTTTAACAGTGGTCGACAGGATTCCCGTTTTTTTGCAACACACATGTTTCTAATTACTTTCTTTTGTAATACTAGGAGCCTAGTGACATTTGCTGAATTTCCCCAGAAGATTATGCCATAACGAATAACTGACTCAAAGTAGCAGTGATAAACTATCTTTCTGGTATCTATGTTTGTGGCACCTGACAAAATACACATTGCAAATGCTAAGTTGTTCAGTTGATTTGCTAAGTAATCTATGTGTACCTTCCAATTTAAATTTTTGTCAAGATTTAGGCCTAAGAACTTCACGTGGTTTGCTTCTGTGATATCCTGATCATTGCAAGTTATCTTTATTTCACTCCTTTCTACTGATTTAGCTTCAAATTGCATCATTTTGGCTTTGGTTACATTTAGTTTTAGTCCATTTTGATAGAATCAAGATTCAAGTTTTTCTACAGTGTTTTTGGCTTTTTCTGGAATATTTTCAGATACCTCATTTTCAATTAGAACTGATGTATCATCAGCAAATAAGACTGAATGAACATCAATAGCAAGTGGTAGGTCATTTATGTAAAAAAGAAACAGATAGGGACCCAATATCGAACCTTGTGGGACTCCTTGGGGAACTGTTTTCCAGTCTGATGAATAATTGGTTCCATTTGAAGTTAAAATTACTCTTTGTTTCCTACCTGACAGGTAAGAGCTAAACCATTTTAAAGCAGTGTCTCTGATTCCATACATCTGTAATTTGTGGAGGAGTAATGCATGGTTCACTGAATCAAAAGCTTTAGTCAGATCACAGAATATACCTGTGACCTTTCTACCTTTATCTAACGTGGAGCATATTTTTTGGATAAACTCATTTATAGCATTCGCAGTGCTTTTACCCTGTTGGAATCCGAACTGGTTTTTAAAAATTATATCATTTACAGTAAGAAAGTTATTAATTTGTTTTGCTGCAATCTTTTCAAACACTTTAGAGAAGATCGGCAAGAGAGAGATAGGGCGGTAATTCCCCATATCTTCTGTCGATCCTTTCTTGAATAGAGGTTTGATCTCACCATATTTCAATACCTCTGGAAAGCATCCCTGTTCATAAGATTGATTTATAATAGTTGACAGTGGTTGGGAAATAATATCATACACATACTTGATCACAGATGTTGTTATTTCATCCCACCCATGTGAGGTTTTGTTTTTTAGAGACAATATTTCCTTTTCCACATCCCTTTGGGTTATTTTTTCAAATTGTTTGAAAGATGTATTCTGGCTGTTTTCCAAATTTGTGATGCCCTGATAGAATGTCATATCCACATCCGATCTTACTACGTTTAGGAAGAATTCATTGAAACAACTTGACATCTGAACAGGGTTTACTATAATTTCATTTTCATGTCTAATTTTCAAAATCTCATGAATTTTTACTTTGGCTCCTAGTTCAGACTGAACAACTGACCACACTGCTTTTGTCTTATTTCTGTGTTCTCGTATGAATTTATTATTTGCCATTTTTTTAGCTGCCGCTACAACTTTTCTAAATACAGCTTTATACTGTTTGACATAAATGACAAAATCTGGATTTCTGTTTGATTTTAACTCATTGTGGAGCTCTCTCTTTCTGGCACTAGAGATCTTTATTCCTGTTGTAATCCATTTGAGTTTACCATTAACCTTCTTTTGCTTATATCTACGAGGAAATGATTCATTAAATACCTCTAAGAAACAATTTAAGAATTTGTCATAGTTAATCGAGCTTGAACTATTGTAGTCTACAGGCCAGCTTATTATACTTAATTTACTGCGGAATAAATCCATTTTACTTTTACTGAGATCCCTTTTTATACACACTTCTGGAGACTTTAGGTCATTTGCTTTTGGGAGCTCAATAAACAGAGCTGAGTGATCTGAAATACCCAAGTCTAAGCAGTATTTGTGCTTATTTCCACTGTCAAATATGTAGTTAGTAATAATATTATCAATGCAGGTCACTGATCTGCTGTTTTCCCTAGTGCCTTCAGAAAAATTTAGCTTGAAACCAGATTTCTGAATTAAGTCACGAAATTTTGTGGAATCATTGCTTTCAACTAAGACATTTAAGTTGAAGTCTGCTGCTATAACAACTTTTTTCTTACTTTCTTTCTGGAGTTTTTCCAGGAGGCATTCGAATTTGGTTAAAAACACTTTTGTTACCGCACATCCAGGAATTCTGTAGATTGCTATAACCAATGTATTCAGATCACTCAGCTCTACAGAGCAACTTTCAAACACGCTCTCTTCATTTAAATAATTAAAACTATCTCTTACTGTATAACTTATGGAAGAATTGACAAGAATGCAGGAGCCTCCACGAGATTTGCTTATTCTACAAAAGCTAGCAGCTACCTTAAAATTATTAATACTATTTAGTACTTTTATACTATCTTCTGTTAACCAGTGTTCATTTAGGCAGATTATTTTAATATTTACGGATTCTGAAAGCAGAATTTTTAGTTCGTCGATTTTTGAGAATTTACGATTTGGTATTTCTGCCCCTCTGCCCCTAAGCCATTTATATTCAAGTGCATCAATAGATCATTTTTTCTTTTAGTTATTTCGCGTGCATCCTTTGTTTGGTACCTAAACTTTTTATTTTCAGTTTGAATTTTTTCTTTGTCACCCCTATCACAATGAATTAGTTTCCCTTGCTTCTTAGGACTTTACACACGTCTATGAACATTTTACTAAGGTTCACAGAGCCTAATCTATTCAAGTGCAGGCCGTCTTTTCCCAGACACTTGCAGTTTAAGAATTTGTTTGGGTCAATGAATACTGCACCGAGTCTGTTGCACTGTTCCCTAATGCCGGTATTTATTCTGTTGATGTAAGTATCACTTACCGATCTTCGATGAATGATTCCACTAATTACCAGCCTGGCTGTTGGGTATACAGTTTTCGCCGATCTAATCAGATTCCGCGTTTCATTCACGATTTCTTCCTCACTGTTACCGCGGATGGAGTTTGTGCCCACGTGGATTAAGACACCTCTGTAATCGTCGGTACTTAAAGTTTTGTTACCAGTTTCGCCCGTGTTTCTTTTCGTGGACAATACATTCTTAAAGTGTTTGTTGAGCTGATGCGATCGGATTCCAGGTCGAACATCGACCTTGCAGTCCGGCACAATAACATTTTTTAATATAGAATCACCTATTAACAGAAAATCGTTTTTGTCATCTTCTTTGTTCGTTGCACTTTTACGTTTGCCCTTCTTATTATAGGAAACTGTTTTCCATTTATACTTATCACTTGTTTCACTGACAGAGCTCTCTGTTGTATTATTTGCCGTATTACACAAATGCGGATGTTTGCCACTTTGTTCAGTAATGGGTTGATTTCTACACACGCAGGATTTTCTTTCAATAACCAGTTCAGAATTTTCTTGTTTCAATGCTAAAATTTCCGCCTTCAGCGCTTCAATGTCACTTTGAAGCAATTTAATAATTTCTTCTTTTGAGTTCACGGTACTTACGCGTTCGGCCGTCTCCATACGCAAACAATGTGGACACGACCATGGAAACTCGTCTTTTATGAGTTTTAAATTCACTTTCGCGCATTTTTCATGAAACCAGTAGTTACACTTCACACAAAAGATGCCTTTCATGACGCGTTTTGAATATTCCCTACACGATGAACTATTTAATTTAACCTTTTTTGAGGACTGAGATGTGTCACAACACTCTTCTATCGGCGCCATCTTACGTATCATTAAAGACTTATTTAGCTCATGCCGTGACACTCGCCCACCCTGACCTCTTGGCTGAGCTGTTCATCACTACGGACGCCAGTGACATTGGAGTGGGAGTGGTACTACAGCAACGCAAGATAGACATGGTTTCCCCTCTTCATTTCTTCTGTAAACAGCTCAGAAGAAATTCTCCACTTTCGATAGAGAACTCCTTGTGGTCTACAAGGCTGTCAAACACTTCTGCCCCGATGTGGAGGGTCACTCGTTCTTCATCCTCACAGATCACAAACCACAAACCACTCACAGATGCTTTCTGCAACCCCCCCCCCCCCCCCCTCCTCCCCGCATTTCTGTCACTTTAATCTAGTCTCCCAATTCATAACCAATGTTCGCTATATCAAATATCGCCGCAGATCAATACTATTTCACGCATCATTGACTTATCCAACCTGGCCACTCTACAAGCCTGTGACGAGGGATCTCAAGATCGCCTCATGGACTCTTAAACATCCCTTGTGTTTACTAAAGCTATATTCCCCAGCATTGTGGACAAAGTGTGGTGCGACTCTTCTACCAGTACCTTACACCCGTTACTCACCCCCCCCCCCCCCCTTCCCTCTGCGCTGGCAGGCCTTCGAACTCTACATAACCTTACTCACCGAGGTGTCTGCTCCAGTCCACGGCTCATCTCTGAGCGTTTCATTTGGAAAAATATAAAATGGGACTGTCAGACGTGGGCACACAGCTGCATCCCCTGCCAATGCAACAAATCGATCCTCTTCCACCGTCGCGGAGGGACACAGATACATTCTATCCACAATTGACCACACATCCTGCTGAGTAGAGGCAGTCCCCTTACGTAACATCACTGCCGAGACTGTGGCCGAGGGTTTTATCTCCTCACGGATCGCTAGGTTCGGTCATCCAACCACCATCACCACTCATCGAGGTCGGCAGTTTGAGTCTTCCCTGTTCATCATTTTATGTAACATCTGTGGCATAAAGAAAATTCACACCACAGCCTACCACCCACAAAGCAACGGGCTAGTGGAATGGTGGCACCGCACTCTAAAGGCAGAACTCAGGTGCCACAACTGCCTCTGGTCTGAAGCACTTCCTTGAGGACTGCTCAGTGTCCGTTCAACTTTCAAGCCTGACTTACACGGAACTATCTCAGAATTCGTTTTTTGTGGAGAACCCCATCCTACCAGGGGAATTTATTCAGCCTCAAGTACCTGAAGACTTCTCCCCCCCCCTCCCCCCCCAATGTCATAAGTTGCGTGCACACCCACTTCAAACATGCACGTCTGGACCCACTCCCGCCAGACACTTACTTGCCAACCACTCTCAACACTTGCTCCCATGTAATGCTGAGAGACAATTCGGTCTGACAACCTCTGCAACCACCTTATCTAGGCCCCTTTAAAGTCCTCCAGCAGGGCGATACAACTTTCAACATCAACGTCAAGGACAGTCCTCAAACTGTTTTGTTACACCAACTCGAACCAGCATTCGTGGACCACGATGTCCCTCTGCTGGCTCAGTCTGATCCTCCTAATGACTCTCCAGCCAGTCTCCCTCCTGCTGTGGAGTCTGACAACGTATCTCCTCGGGCCACCACACTGTTCTATTCACCTGACACCTCCCTGTGACCTTTTGCGGGTTTCTCAGACACATCACCCTCCACCTCGTGTGCAGGTTTTGCTGCTACCTCATCGACTATGGAGACACCATCTCCCATAGTCACCCTCATCTGCAATGTACCCCCACATCGCGTGGACAACATTTCAGTCATCACTCTCAATGTTTGAGTTCTCATTCTACTCACAGACACCACAGCCCCGCCACCCAATGACCAGTTAAACATCAGTGTTGTGCATAGCCTCACCCTCCCTTGTGAGTGTGACCTTATGACAATTTGCGCCTTCATCTCACCGGACAGCGCGATCAGCATCCGGGCTTGCCACACACACACACACACACACACACACACACACACACACACACACACACACACACACCTCACTACCCGCTGTTCAACCCACCTGCTCTCAGGCTGGCCGCCGCATCATCCACCCTCACTGGCTCAACGACTTCAAGGTGGACCTGCCTCCTGTTGCTTTGCCTCTGAATTCCGCCCCGGTAGGGGTGGTGATCCTCATTGTGCCACTCCCAGCTCGTACGAATACCAGCAATATCGATGCCCACACGGTCTTCCCTCAAGACTCATATGCAGTACTCCTTACTGCCAGGGGGCAGGGGGGCTGTGTAGCGTTGATAGGTCATATCGACGATAGACAACATAAATCTTTGGGACTCAGGCCACTCATCTGAGCCGCCATTTTAATTCAGTCCATTCTTATACCTTGTGCTGTGTGCATGTGTATGATAATTGTCGAAATATATGTATGTGCAAATATTACTGGGGGAAGTTTATTCCATACACCGTTACTCGTAACCTGTTCCCATAAATCGTGTTGTAAATATGTTACTCCTACTCTGTCTGATTTTTGCTAATACCAGTAATATTGCAGGGGATAAATGATTCCACATTAGGTGGCAGTGGCCACGAGTGTCTGAATATATAAGTGCTTTCTATCTCTGAACATGGCCTTTCAGCCAAAAGCTTAAATGTTTAGTACTCTTTTCATTATACCTGTCCGCAGCTCACTGATTGCTCCATGTGGTGAATAGCAGTCCATCTTTTTCATAATACTGTTCATATTGTGTTTTTGTTTCATATAAAATAGAAGCTACTTTAATCACATGATTTTCTGTAGGCTCATATATATTTGTTTCTGCTTACAAAGCCATGTATGAACTGCTAAATTGTAAGTATATTGCTCATATTCTACCTTATTTTTGTTTGTGTTCATTTTCATACATTTTTGCATTTAATGGAGAACTCATTGGAGTGGGAGGATGATTCTAGTGAATCAATTTTTGCTAAAATGTATTGTTTTTAGTACTTGTCAATAATGTGTGAAAAAATATTTGTAGCTGCTGTTGAATTTTTTAGTATTTGTGAGGAAGAATTCTCTAGTCAATGAGACTACAAAACATAGTCTGTGGCAAAAAGCAATAGTATTCAAAGCAGAATTGCATAGTCATTCAATGACAAGATGTAAAAAAGTTAAATACCAATTTTTTCAAAAGCTTGCTAGCATGAAGTTCTCCATTAAATGTGAGAAAGTACAGAAGAATGGTGTGAACATAAAGTAGAAAATGCGCAACATATTAAAACGCATTAACATCAAGTAGTTCACATGCAGATTTGTACGCAGGAACAAACATAAGTGAACCCACAGAAAAACATGCGGTGAAACCAGCTTCTATTTTATATGAAACAAAAAGAAATATGGAATCATTTACCCCACAAAATGTTATGGAACAGTGCAGTACATACAAAATGTTGTAATCAGGAACACAATGTGATGAAACCATCTCTCTTTGACATGTGCTAACGTGCAGTTATTCCCACATGATCAAAATTGCAATATTGGGATTAACAAATCAACACTTTTACAGTCAAAAGGTGAACATATTGTCATTTACAAACTCTTTCATGACTGTAGGTCTCGAAGATTAACTTCTCATAATTGTTTTTTGATTGAGATTTCATGAATACATTACCTATTACAGTCACCAAAAGATTTCCATGCATGCACTTAATCACTCAACTACAAAGCCCTCCAATAAAGTATAAATGAAAAATGTTATCATCTAATACTCATATTCTGTTTGCTGAATGACTCAGTTTGTGCTCTTCTACAACACGTTCCTCATTTATAATGTGACACTCTGGTCACATCCAATGACAAGGCCAGTTCCCTTATTTATAGTGTTTCTGTTAACTTTGTCGGTAGAAACCTGCAAACAGCCTGTTGTAAAATTGAAATTGTGTGGTTTCAATAAAGAATAGAAACATAAAACTGTGTTTTATCATGATTTTTAAAGAATTACTTACAAATCATCACATAATTAAAATACTGTAGTTATGTACTGTATTATTATTCTTTACTATGCATTATGACTTATTTATTATTGTAGTTGGGGATGTCTGATTCTGAACTCGAGTAAAATGCTGAGTGGTTACAACTGAAGTGCGGCTGCTCAGGGAGATCCATTGTGGGCTGTAATTACCATATGGTGGTGAAACTTGGTAGATACACTAATGGGATAATGCAGAACCAATTTACATTGGGAAAAAATTAATTTCAATTTTTGCCACCAGGTGCAAATCTAATGCCATACAGCATTTTGTAGACATCTCTGGTGCTCATATTGAACAAATTGTGTAAGAAGTGCTTAGTAATAAACTGACAATTATTCTCTTCTGTCTTGTTCGAACTTTTCTACTCGTGTCCTGTTCCTAATCCACTTCATGTGCAAACATGTCTATACATCTTTCTTGCATTCACAGTGCCAGATTTGCACTCGTTGGCCAAAACTGGAAGTTGTACTGTGGAAAAAAAATATCACTTCTGTATTTATGCATTATAATATCTACCAAGTTTTGCTACCACATGATAAGTACAGCACACACTGGACCCCTGTGAGCAGTTGCATTTTAAATATATTCACCCAGTACTAGGGTGTTATGTTGCAAATAAATGATTTTAAAGAACAATTTACTATACATGAATCTGTTGGATTGGGCCTAATTCCTAGTATGTCTCAACCTTACACTAACTAAATCATCATGAGACAACATGCATTGTAATCGGCTTGTGTTAGCTGCAAATTGCATATAATATTTTGATGTGTGGATTTATGACATGTTGTTAAACATATAGACTGTTAATATTCTTCATTGGGTATTAAAAGTTGTATGATACACTGTTACATGAAGCAATGAGTATGGATAATAATATGATTAGATTAGATTAGATTAGATTAGATTAGATTAATACTAGTTCCATGGATCATGAATACGATATTTCGTAATGATGTGGAATGAGTCGAATTTTCCAATACATGACATAATTAGGTTAATTTAACAACATACTTAAGTTAATATAACTACTTTATTTTTTTGTGTTTTTTTATTTTTATTTTTTATATTTTTTTAATATTTTTTTTTTCTTAATTTATATCTAAAAATTCCTCTATGGATTAGAAGGAGTTGTCATTCAGAAATTCTTTTAATTTCTTCTTAAATACTTGTTGGTTATCTGTCAGACTTTTGATACTATTTGGTAAGTGACCAAAGACTTTAGTGCCAGTATAATTCACCCCTTTCTGTGCCAAAGTTAGATTTAATCTTGAATAGTGAAGATCGTCCTTTCTCCTAGTATTGTAGTTATGCACACTGCTATTACTTTTGAATTGGGTTTGGTTGTTAATAACAAATTTCATAAGAGTATCAATATAATGGAAGGAAACATTCCACGTGGGAAAAATTATATATAAAAACGAAGATGAGGTGACTTACCGAACAAAAGCGCTGGCAGGTCGATAGACACACAAACATACACACAAAATTCAAGCTTTCGCAACAAACTGTTGCCTCATCAGGAAAGAGGGAAGGAGAGGGGAAGACAAAAGGAAGTGGGTTTTAAAGGAGAGGGTAAGGAGTCATTCCAATCCCGGGAGCGGAAAGACTTACCTTAGGGGGAAAAAAGGACAGGTATACACTCGCACACACGCACATATCCATCCACACATACAGACACAAGCAGACATATTTAAAGACAAATATGTCTGCTTGTGTCTGTATGTGTGGATGGATATGTGCGTGTGCGCGAGTGTATACCTGTCCTTTTTTCCCCCTAAGGTAAGTCTTTCCGCTCCCAGGATTGGAATGACTCCTTACCCTCTCCTTTAAAACCCACTTCCTTTCGTCTTCCCCTCTCCTTCCCTCTTTCCTGATGAGGCAACAGTTTGTTGCGAAAGCTTGAATTTTGTGTGTATGTTTGTGTTTGTTTGTGTGTCTATCGACCTGCCAGCGCTTTTGTTCGGTAAGTCACCTCATCTTTGTTTTTATATAAAATTTCATAAGAGAGTATATATACTGAGAAGCTACTGTGAATATCCCTAGATCCTTAAATAAATGTCTGCAGGATGATCTTGGGTGGACTCCAGCTATTATTCTGATTACACGCTTCTGTGCAATAAATACTTTATTCCTCAGTGATGAATTACCCCAAAATATGATGCCATATGAAAGCAATGAGTGAAAATAGGTGTAGTAAGCTAATTTACTAAGATGTTTATCACCAAAATTTGCAATGACCCTTATTGCATAAGTAGCTGAACTCAAACGTTTCAGCAGATCAACTCAAACGTTTCAGCAGACTGTTGTATTACTATAAAGTGTTGACGAAGAACAATGAAGCAGTTGTAAGTAATGCCAGTGTGAATGTTTACCACAGTATTGGAGATCTGCATGTTTATAATGAAATTAAACAGAAAAGAGGCCAAGATAAGGAGATTAATTTAACTCTTAATGCTACAGCAGTTGGTTGGCATTACAGATTGAAGGGCTTTGGGAGAAAGGAGGATCATAGCAAGGAATACGAAAGTAAAGTACAATTAGCAGAACTTTAAAAATCATTTTGCTATGTGTGCATTACAACATGTGAAGGTTGACTCAAAAGAAATAAAATTTTAGGTAGTAGAAAGTTTGCATACTTGCTTACTTAGAGCAAATCACTTCTTTATAATTGCCAGTTGTCATGGTTTATTGAAGAATTTCTTTGCTCAATCTCCCACATGTAATTAGGCCACACACATTCTCATATTAATGTGCCAAATCAGCATGTTTGTAGCAGAAATGTGAATTAGGAGGTATTTGACATAACTTGTTGTCAAGTTGCAAGAATGTCTTATTTTTTAGTCAAGTACTGTTCCTGTCAGGACACAAGTGGAAAAGTTCTCAATGTTCTTTCTGTTAACAGGCTGTCTGTAGCATATATTAGGCATGGAATTACTGAAAAAATGAAAAGTTTAAGATTATGTAGATTCATAAGGGTTGTACACTCAATGAAAATTATGCAGTCTTCAAAATTGATGGTCATATGAAGAACCCAAGCTTTTGACACTGATGACAAGAACCCAGATTTAAAATTCTGAAGCTATGGGGATAAAATAGAGGGAGCAAAAGGCAGTGTACAGGTTGTGCACAAAGGACATTGCCATTACAAGAGTCAAAGGACATGAAAGGGAAGTGGTAACTGAGAAGGAGGAGAGACAGGGCTGCAGCCTATCCCAAATGTTATTCAGTCTCTACACTGAGCAGGCAGTAAAGGAAACCAAAGACAAATTTGGAGTGGGACTTACAGGTCAGGAAAGAAGAAATAAAAGAAATGTATTATGACAGTGAAGACTAAGGATGAAGGGCAGCTGAATGGGATTAGTAATATCTTGGAAAGAGTTTATAAGAAAAGCATCAATTAATGTTGTTCTAAAATGTAGTAGGTTAGGAAATGTGACACAAAAAGTAGTAAATGAGCAGTAAAGTAGCTGACAATGGCTGAAGTAGAGAGTATATAAGGGGTGTCCCATAAGGAATGCAGTTTTTCAATTGAGCACCTTTTTCAGTTTGTTAGGTTGCCAGATATGAAATTTAAGCTACTGCTATCTGACTATATTGCGATTACTGACTGTCATTGTCAACTGGCATTTGTGTGTATTGTTATCAGCTATAATAGAGTGATACATGATGAATGAACAATCCAGATTTTGAAAGGGCATTTCAAGTACATTGAATGCCATGCAGAGACCATTTGAAGTTGTGTAATTTTTGTATCCAAAATGTGCCTAATGTGTCAACAGTGCAGAGACTGGTAAGGAAATTTTAAGATACAGGATTGACAGGAAACATAAAATCACATGGATGTCCTCATTCTTGTCAACTGGTAGGGAATGTCTCGGTCTTTAGTGTCCTACTGCTACAAGTGCAGTGAAGTGAATTCACTGCCATTCTCAATGGTGAGCCCTTCTGAGAAGGAATTTGCATTGAATTTTAACAAAAGATCTGCATTTGCATTCTTTTATGATAGAAAAAAACACATGAGCTGAGGTCAAGGGACAAGTGTTTGCTGATTGGGTTTTCATAAAAAAAAATAGTAATAATTTTCTGTGACAAGGCACCTTTCTGGCTTAAAGGTTATGTGAATAAACATAATTGCCAGGTTTGGGGCACAGAGAATCCTTACAAAGTCAGTGAGAAGTGTCTTTACCCAGAACAAGTCACTGTTTTGTGCAGGTTGTGGGCTGGCTGACTAAATGGGCCATACTTTCTTGAAGGCAAGACTAGAAATGCAGTGACAGTGACTGGTGATTGTTATTGCCAGATGATGACACAGTTTTTATGGGTGCAATTGCAAGGGCAAGAATTGAATGTGAATGTGAAAGACAGCCAATAGGATGAGGGCAACCTGCCACAATGCTTGTTGAAACAACTAGGGTGCTAACAGAAAGATTTCCTGCTTGTCTCATCTTTGCAATGACGATCTGAACTGGCCACTGGTGTCATGTGATATGACACCATATGACTGTTTTGTGGAGGCATGTCAGATCTTGCACTTAGTTGAACCATACCACACCTCAAGGTGTGGTAACAAATCTAGCAGCACACCTCTGACTTGCTTTGATGTTTCACTTTTAACTGACCTGGTGCTGATCCCAAGTAGTTGATCAGTACTTGAGAAAGTGTGCAGTTGTGTCCTATATAGATGAAGCACACTTTTTCAAAAATCTGCCAATAAACCAGAGCAGACTGTTTGTCTTCCCTACCACAGTCCTCAGATGCTCGTTCCATTTCATATTGCCGTCTAACTTTCCATCCCGGTATTTAAATGATGTGATTGAGTGAAATAGAAGATGTCTACATCTGTGTGTTCTGTATTTGAACATTACAGGTTTTGTTTTTCCAGCTCATCTGCATTAACTTACATGTTTCTACATTAGAGCTAGCAGCCATTCATGACACTAGCTAAATGTTGTCTGTAACCTTGTATCCTTCTACATTCACTCTTCCTTCCCATACACCGCAGCACGCAGCTGCAGATTGCTTCCCTCCATATCATTTATGTATACAGAAAATAATATTGGCCCTATCACACTTCCATGGGGCACTCATGATGATACCCTTTTCTCTGATGAACACTTGTTATCATCTGGCCAGATTACCACTGACACGGGTGTCGTGAAGGGGTCAAATGGAATATGAAGAGGTGCTCTGTTGTCATTGCTGAGAGTAGGTTCTGTCTGTCTGTCTGGGAACATACTTTTCTCCAGAGCTTGCAAGGACCATTGCCAAGTTGCAACAAACAGCCCAAGATGCTTTGGGGCAATGTATCACAGGATGCCATTTGGCACATTTATGATCATCTATGTGTGTGACAATATACACCTGCATTGTAGTGATGTGATAGGACACCCTTCACTGTGACACATGTTTCATTTTACCTGAATTACAATGATGTCACATCATGTGACAAAAAATTACCATTTCTTTGGGGGTGTTGTCGTTTCCTTTTTCAGCAGAGTACATGGTACGCATTTCATTGTAACCTGTCTAGTTTAGTAAATAAATCACCTTCCTTGACAAGGATCTCAATATTTGCTTATTTTCTGTTTATTGTTGTTACTAAGTATATACTACAGGTCAAAAGTATTCGATCACATATGAAAAAAGCTGTACACTTTATTTTAATTGACAACCACACTCTTCAAACTAAATAGGCTAACAAGACAAATATTTTCTCTCTCTGTCATTAAGTACCCTTCATGCTAAGAACAGCTGCACAGACTGTTGCCATTACGGAGATAATATTTTTGCAGAGATTACAGTCCAATACATCCGTAATCCATAGATTTTCAACATTAGATGACCTCAGTTCTCTGATCTCTCTGCCGTCTTCATCCCAGTGCATGAGGTGGTGCAGTGGTTAGCACACTGGACTCGCATTCAGGAGGACAACGGTTCAAACCCATGTCCAGCCATCTTGATTTAGATTTTCTGTGATTTCCCTAAATCGCTTCAGGCAAATGCTGTGATGGTTCCTGTGAAAGGGCACAGTTGACTTCCCTCCCCATCCTT
Source organism: Schistocerca serialis cubense (assembly GCF_023864345.2). Classification (NCBI taxonomy): domain Eukaryota; kingdom Metazoa; phylum Arthropoda; class Insecta; order Orthoptera; family Acrididae; genus Schistocerca; species Schistocerca serialis. The sequence goes on from NC_064644.1 coordinate 6,266,395, forward strand.
CCCTAATCCAAGCTTGTGCTCCGTCTCTAATAACATCATTGTCAATGGGACATTAAACACTAATCTCCTTCCTTCCTCCCTCAAGTTCATCCCGTAAGTATTTGATGGGATTTAAGTGAGGTGGCTGACTTCACCAGACCGTATTCTTCAGTTTCCCAAATTTCTCTCCTCTATTGACTTACTGTCGGCACAACTTAGAAGTCTGTCTGGGAGCATTGTCTTGCTGCAGAAAAACCCACAACTAATATGTCTCTTGGCAGATTGAACTGAATTGTTGATCAGTATATTGTCATATCCTTCCTTCTTTAATGTTCCATTAATTCTCACTACAAAACTGATTCTATCACCCACAAAACATCCCCACACAGTGACCGAACCTCCACCATTCTTTGTCATTGGCATTAAATACTGACTTCATATGTTCTCCATGAAGTCAATGTGTAAACATTCAGTGAAGGGTTCCAAATTTAAAACTTGATTCATCCACGAACACCACCTTGGACCATTGCTGCACTCTCCAGGTTTTACGTTGCTGTGCCCATTGCAATCAGTTCAACTTCTTTCTCTCCATCCATTTAAGTCATGGTCACATAAATGGCATTGCTCTGCTGAGACAAAGGCTGGAGCTTCTCACATATTGTTTACTTTGTTGTTAATTTCAGGTGCAGGAAGAGTCCTCACATTTACTCTGTACACATATGAACTAATCTTTGCTTTACGATGTTACTCAGGGTCTTCCAGATTGTCAAACACTTGTGCTGGCACCAGTCTGCTTGAACTGGAGCAATGTATACACCACTGTAGGCTTGGTTAAGCAAATTTTGTTACTATTGCCTTGCTAGAATAGCCTTTGTGATGCAGAGCTACAATTACAGCACTTTTTTCAATTCCGACCTCCTCCTTCCATATTATTAGGAGGTAATACGGCATGAACTTGATCAAGTATACAAACTCACTACTAGATGCAAATGGTGTACAAAGGCAGCAGGAGAAATGAGACCTATTTAAATGGAATCCTCTTAGGTAAATGCCATCAGTGTTGTGGATACTCACCAGCACCTCTCTGGGTGAACAATGATTTGGATACATAGCAGATGAGCTTATTTTTTAGCATGTTTCTACTTGTTTTACTATCAGAACAGGTTTATGATAGAATACTCAAAATTAAATCCCTGTTTTTAACACAAATCAATATCTGTGACTGAAAATACGTGTCCTACCAACCGGTCCCTTCTTCTTGTCAAGTTGTGCCATAAACTCCTCTTCTCCTCAATTCTATTCAATACCTCCTCATTAGTTATGTGATCTACCCATCTATTTCTACAGCATTCTTCTGTAGCACCACATTTCAAAAGCTTCTATTCTCATCTTGTCCAAACTATTTATCGTCCATGTTTCACTTCCACACAAGGCTACACTCCATAAAAATACTTTCAGAGACGACTTCCTGACACTTAAATCTATACTCGATGTTAACAAATTTCTCTACTTCAGAAACGCTTTCCTTGCCATTGCCAGTCTACATTTTATATCCTCTCTACTTTGACCTTAATTAGGTTATTCTGCTCCCCAAATAGTGTCTCATTTCCTAATCTAATTCCCTCAGCATCACCTGACTTAATTCAACTACATTCCACTATCCTCATTTTGCATTTGTTGATGTTCATCTTATATCCTCCTTTCAAGACACTGTCCATTCTGTTCAACTGCTCTTCCAAGTCCTTTGCTGTCTCTGACAGAATTACAGTGTCATTGGTGAACCTCAAAGGTTTTATTTCTTGTCCATGGATTTTAATACCAACTTCCAACTTTTCTTTTGTTTCCTTAACTACCTGCTCAATATACAGATTGAATAACATCGAAGAGAGGCTACAACCCTGTCTCACTCCCTTCCCAACCACTGCTTCCCTTTCATGTCCCTCGGCTCTTATAACTGCCATCTGGTTTCTGTACAAATTGTAAATAGCCTTTCGCTCTCTGTATTTTACAACTGCCACCTTCAGAATTTGAAAGAGAGTATTCCAGTACACATTGTCAAAAGCTTTCTCTAAGTCTACAAATGCTAGGAACGTAGGTTTACCTTTCCTTAATCTTTCTTCTAAGATAAGTTGTAGGGTCAGTATTGCCTAACGTGTTCCAATATTTCTACGGAATGCAAAGTGATCTTCCCCATGGTCAGCTTCTACTAGTTTTTCCTCTTTCCAAATATGTACCGTAATGTTGCAACCACACACAAGTTGACCTGTTGTGAATAAAAATCGAGTTAGTACATTTCAAACATGAAAAAGGTCGTTTTATAATCAACATCAAAAACTAAAATTCCAAAAGTATAAACACAAAGAAATGCTTACCGAAGAAAGAAAATGTATCATGCACCGCACCCTCCACCCTGCCCTGTGGTGTAACTGATGTCCTACTCTCCAAAAATGTACTCAATGGGGCCGTAATATTGCAACCACACACAAGTTGACCTGCTGTGAGGTAAAATCGAGTTAGAACATTTCAAACATGAAAAAGGTCATTTTAAAATCAACATCAAAAACCAAAATACCAAAAGAATAAAAAACAAAAAAATGCTTACCGAAGAAAGAAAATGTATCGTGCACAGCACCCTCCACCCTGTCCTGTGGTGCAACTGATGTCCCTCTCTCCAAAAATGTACTCAATGGGACCGTAATGTTGAAACCAAACACAAGTTTACCTGCTGTGAGGAAAAATCGAGTTAGTACATTTCAAACATGAATAAGGTCATTTTATAATCAACATGAAAAACCAAAATTCCAAAAGTATAAAAAAAAAAAAAATGTTTTCCGAAGAAAGAAAATGTATCGTGCACCGCACCTGTGGTGCAAATGATGTCCCTCTCTCCAAAAATTTACTCAATGGGACCGTAATGTTGCAACAACACACAAGTTGACTTGCTGTGAGGAAAAATTGAGTTAGTACATTTCAAACATGGAAAAGGTCATTTTAAAATCAACATGAAAAACCAAAACTCCAAAAGTATAAAAAACGAAAAAAAGCTTACCGAAGAAAGAAAATATATCATGCACCGCACCTGTGGTGCAAATGATGTCCCTCTCTCCAAAAATGTACTCAATGGGACCGTAATGTTGCAACCACACACAAGTTGACCTGTTGTGAAGAAAAATCGAGTTAGTACATTTCAAACATGAAAAAGGTCGTTTTATAATCAACATCAAAAACCAAAATTCCAAAAGTATAAAACACAAAAAAATGCTTACCGAAGAAAGAAAATATATCGTGCACCGCACCCTCCACCCTGCCCTGTGGTGCAACTGATGTCCTACTCTCCAAAAATGTACTCAATGGGACCGTAATGTTGCAACCACACACAAATTGACCTGCTATGAGGTAAAATCGAGTTAGAACATTTCAAACATGAATAAAGGTCATTTTAAAATCAACATGAAAAACCAAAATTCCAAAAGTATAAAAAACCAAAAAATGCTTACCGAAGAAAGAAAATGTATCGTGCACCGCACCTGTGGTGCAAATGATGTCCCTCTCTCCTAAAATTTACTCAATGGGACCGTAATGTTGCAACCACACACAATTTGACCTGCTGTGAGGAAAAATTGAGTTAGTACATTTCAAACATGAAAAAGGTCATTTTATAATCAACATGAAAAACCAAAATTCCAAAAGTATAAAACACAAAAAAATGTTTACCGAAGAAAGAAAATATATCGTGCACGGCACCCTCCACCCTGCCCTGTGGTGCAACTGATGTCCCTCTCTCCAAAAATGCACTCAATGGGACCGTAATGTTGCAACCACACACAAGTTGACCTGCTGTGAGGAAAAATTGAGTTAGTACATTTCAAACATGAAAAAGGTCATTTTATAATCAACATGAAAAACCAAAATTCCAAAAGTATAAAACACAAAAAAATGTTTACCGAAGAAAGGAAATGTATCGTCCACCGTACTTGTGGTGCAACTGATGTCCCTCTCTCCAAAATTATACTCAATGGGACCGTAGTGTTGCAACCACACTCAATTTGACCTGCTGTGAGGAAAAATTGAGTTAGTACATTTCAAACATGAAAAAGGTCATTTTATAATCAACATGAAAAACCGAAATTCCAAAAGTATAAAACACAAAAAAATGCTTACCGAAGAGAGAAAATGTATCGTCCACCGCACCTGTGGTGCAAGTGATGTCCCTCTTTCCAAAAATGTACTCAATGGGACCGTAATGTTGGAACCACACACAAGTTGACCTGCTGTGAGGAAAAATTCAGTTAGTACATTTCAAACATGAAAAAGGTCATTTTATAATCAACATGAAAAACCAAAATTCCAAAAGTATAAAACACAAAAAAATGCTTACCGAAGAGAGAAAATGTATCGTCCACCGCACCTGTGGTGCAACTGATGTCCCTCTCTCCAAAAATGTACTCAATGGGACCGTAATGTTGCAACCACACACAAGTTGACCTGCTGTGAGGAAAAATTGAGTTAGTACATTTCAAACATGAAAAAGGTTATTTTATAATCAACATGAAAAGCCAAAATTCCAAAAGGATAAATCACAAAAAAAAGCTTACCGAAGAAAGAAAATGTATCGTGCACCGCACCATCCACCCTGCCCTGTGGTGCCACTGATGTCCCTCTCTCCAAATATACACTCAATGGGACTGTAATGTTGCAACCACACACAAGCTGACCTGTTGTGAAGAAAAATTGAGTTAGTACATTTCAAACATGAAAAAGGTCGTTTTATAATTAACATCAAAAACTAAAATTCCAAAAGTATAAATCACAAAAAAATGCTTACCGAAGAAAGAAAATGTATCGTGCACCGCACTTTCCACACTGCCCTGTGGTGCAACTGATGTCCTACTCTCCAAAAATGTACTCCATGGGACCGTAATGTTGCAACCACACACAAGTTGACCTGTTGTGAAGAAAAATCGAGTTAGTACATTTCAAACATGAATGAGGTCGTTTTATAATCAACATCAAAAACCAAAATTCCAAGAGTATAAAACACAAAAAAATGTTTACCGAAGAAAGAAAATGTATCGTGCACGGCACCCACCACACTGCCCTGTGGTGCAACTGATTCCCCTCTCTCCAAAAATGTACTCAACGGGACCGTAATGTTGCAACCACACACAAGTTGACCTGCTGTGAGGTAAAATCGAGTAAGTACAATTCAAATATGAAAAAGGTCATTTTAAAATCAACATGAAAAAGAAAAATTCCAAAAGTATAAAAAACAAAAAAATGTTTACCGAAGAAAGAAAATGTATCGTGCACGGCACCCTCCACCCTGCCCTGTGGTGCAACTGATGTCCCTCTCTCCAAAAATGTACTCAATGGGACCGTAATGTTGCAACCACACACAAGTTGACCTGCTGTGAGGAAAAATTGAGTTAGTACATTTCAAACATGAAAAAGGTCATTTTATAATCAACATGAAAAACCAAAATTCCAAAAGTATAAAACACAAAAAAATGTTTACCGAAGAAAGAAAATGTATCGTCCACCGCACCTGTGGTGCAACTGATGTCCCTCTCTCCAAAAATGTACTCAATGGGACCGTAATGTTGCAACCACACTCAATTTGACCTGCTGTGAGGAAAAATTGAGTTAGTACATTTCAAACATGAAAAAGGTCATTTTATAATCAACATGAAAAACCAAAATTCCAAAAGTATAAAACACAAAAAAATGCTTACCGAAGAGAGAAAATGTATCGTCCACCACACCTGTGGTGCAACTGATGTCCCTCTCTCCAAAAATGTACTCAATGGGACCGTAATGTTGCAACCACACACAAGTTGACCTGCTGTGAGGAAAAATTCAGTTAGTACATTTCAAACATGAAAAAGGTCATTTTATAATCAACATGAAAAACCAAAATTCCAAAAGTATAAAACACAAAAAAATGCTTACCGAAGAGAGAAAATGTATCGTCCACCGCACCTGTGGTGCAACTGATGTCCCTCTCTCCAAAAATGTACTCAATGGGACCGTAATGTTGCAACCACACACAAGTTGACCTGCTGTGAGGAAAAATTGAGTTAGTACATTTCAAACATGAAAAAGGTCATTTTATAATCAAATTGAAAAACCAAAATTGCAAAAGAATAAATCACAAAAAAATGCTTACCAAAGAAAGAAAATGTATCGTGCACCGCACCATCCACCCTGCCCTGTGGAGCAACTGATGTCCCTCTCTCCAATTATGCACTCAATGGGACAGTAATGTTGCAACCACACACAAGTTGAACTGCTGTGAGGAAAAATCGAGTTAGTACATTTCCAACATGAAAAAGGTCATTTTATAATCAACATGAAAAACCAAAATTCCAAAAGTATAAAACACAAAAAAATGTTTACCGAAGAAAGAAAATGTATCGTGCACGGCACCCTCCACCCTGCCCTGCGGTGCAACTGATGTCCCTCTCTCCAAAAATGTACTCAATGGGACCGCAATGTTGCAACCACACCCAAGTTGACCTGCTGTGAGGAAAATTTGAGTTAGTACATTTCAAACATGAAAAAGGTCGTTTTATAATCAACATGAAAAACCAAAATTCCAAAAGTATAAAACACAAAAAAAAGTTTACCGAAGAAAGAAAATGTATCGTCCACCGCACCTGTGGTGCAACTGATGTCCCTCTCTCCAAAAATGTACTCAATAGGACCGTAATGTTGCAAACACACTCAATTTGACCTGCTGTGAGGAAAAATTGAGTTAGTACATTTCAAACATGAAAAAGGTCGTTTTATAATCAACATCAAAAACTAAAATTCCAAAAGTATAAATAACAAAAAAATGCTTACCGAAGAAAGAAAATGTATCGTGCACCGCACTTTCCACACTGCCCTGTGGTGCAACTGATGTCCTACTCTCCAAAAATGTACTCCATGGGACCGTAATGTTGCAACCACACACAAGTTGACCTGCTGTGAGGAGAAATCGAGTTAGTACATTTCAAACATGAAAAAGGTAATTTTATAATCAACATGAAAAACCAAAATTCCAAAAGTATAAAACACAAAAAAATGCTTACCGAAGAGAGAAAATATATCATCCACCGCACCTGTGGGGCAACTGATGTCCCTCTCTCCAAAAATGTACTCAATGGGACCCTAATGTTGCAACCACACACAAGTTGACCTGCTGTGAGGAAAAATTCAGTTAGTACATTTCAAACATGAAAAAGGTCATTTTATAATCAACATGAAAAACCAAAATTCCAAAAGTATAAAACACAAAAAAATGCTTACCGAAGAGAGAAAATGTATCGTCCACCGCACCTGTGGTGCAACTGATGTCCCTCTCTCCAAAAATGTACTCAATGGGACCGTAATGTTGCAACCACACACAAGTTGACCTGCTGTGAGGAAAAATTGAGTTAGTACATTTCAAACATGAAAAAGGTCATTTTATAATCAAATTGAAAAACCAAAATTGCAAAAGAATAAATCACAAAAAAATGCTTACCAAAGAAAGAAAATGTATCGTGCACCGCACCATCCACCCTGCCCTGTGGAGCAACTGATGTCCCTCTCTCCAATTATGCACTCAATGGGACCGTAATGTTGCAACCACACACAAGTTGAACTGCTGTGAGGAAAAATCGAGTTAGTACATTTCAAACATGAAAAAGGTCATTTTATAATCAAATTGAAAAACCAAAATTGCAAAAGAATAAATCACAAAAAAATGCTTACCAAAGAAAGAAAATGTATCGTGCACCGCACCATCCACCCTGCCCTGTGGAGCAACTGATGTCCCTCTCTCCAATTATGCACTCAATGGGACCGTAATGTTGCAACCACACACAAGTTGAACTGCTGTGAGGAAAAATCGAGTTAGTACATTTCAAACATGAAAAAGGTCATTTTATAATCAACATGAAAAACCAAAATTCCAAAAGTATAAAACACAAAAAAATGTTTACCGAAGAAAGAAAATGTATCGTGCACGGCACCCTCCACCCTGCCCTGTGGTGCAACTGATGTCCCTCTCTCCAAAAATGTACTCAATGGGACCGCAATGTTGCAACCACACCCAAGTTGACCTGCTGTGAGGAAAATTTGAGTTAGTACATTTCAAACATGAAAAAGGTCGTATTATAATCAACATGAAAAACCAAAATTCCAAAAGTATAAAACACAAAAAAAAGTTTACCGAAGAAAGAAAATGTATCGTCCACCGCACCTGTGGTGCAACTGATGTCCCTCTCTCCAAAAATGTACTCAATAGGACCGTAATGTTGCAACCTCACACAAGTTGACCTGCTGTGAGGAAAAATTGAGTTAGTCCATTGCAAACATGAAAAAGGTCATTTTATAATCAACATGAAAAACCAAAACTCCAAAAGTATAAAACACAAAAAAATGCTTACCGAAGAAAGAAAATGTATCGTGCACGGCACCCTCCACCCTGTCCTGTGGTGCAACTGATGTCCCTCTCTCCAAAAATGTACTCAATGGGACCGTAATGTTGAAACCACACACAAGTTTACCTGCTGTGAGGAAAAATCGAGTTAGTACATTTCAAACATGAAAAAGGTCATTTTATAATCAACATGAAAAACCAAAATTCCAAACGTATAAAACACAAAAAAATGCTTACCAAAGAGAGAAAATGTATCGTCCACCGCACCTGTGGTGCAACTGATGCCCCTCTTTCCAAAAATGTACTCAATGGGACCGTAATGTTGCAACCACACACAAGTTGACCTGCTGTGAGGGAAAATTGAGATAGTACATTTCAAACATGAAAAAGGTCATTTTATAATCAACATGAAAAACCAAAATTCCAAAAGTACAAAACACAAAAAAATGCTTACCGAAGAGAGAAAATGTATCGTCCACCGCACCTGTGGTGCAACTGATGTCCCTCTCTCCAAAAATGTACTCAATGGGACCGTAATGTTGCAACCACACACAAGTTGAGCTGCTGTGAGGAAAAATTGAGTTAGTACATTTCAAACATGAAATAGGTCATTTTATAATCCACATGAAAAACCAAAATTCCAAAAGTATAAAACACAAAAAAATGCTTACCGAAGAGAGAAAAAGTATCGTCCACCGCACCTGTGTTGCAACTGATGTCCCTCTCTCCAAAAATGTTCTCAATGGGACCGTAATGTTGCAACCACACACAAGTTGACCTGCTGTGAGGAAAAATTGAGTTAGTTTATTTCAAACATGAATAAGGTCATTTTATAATCAACATGAAAAACCAAAATTCCAAAAGAATAAATCACAAAAAAATGCTTACCGAAGAAAGAAAATGTATCGTGCACCGCACCATCCACCCTGCCCTGTGGTGCTACTGATGTCCCTCTCTCCAAATATGCACTCAATGGGACTTTAATGTTGAAAAACACACAAGTTGACCAGTTGTGAAGAAAAATCGAGTTAGTACATTTCAAACATGAGAAAGGTCGTTTTATAATCAACATCAAAAACTAAAATTCCAAAAGTATAAATCACAAAAAAATGCTTACCGAAGAAAGAAAATGTATCGTGCACCGCACCCTCCACCCTGCCCTGTGGTGCAACTGATGTCCTACTCTCCAAAAATGTACTCAATGGGACCGTAATGTTACAACCACACACAAGTTGACCTGCTGTGAGGAAAAATCGAGTTAGTACATTTCAAACATGAATAAGGTCATTTTATAATCAACATGAAAAACCAAAATTCCAAAAGTATAAAACACAAAAAAATGCTTACCGAAGAGAGAAAATGTATCGTCCACCGTACCTGTGGTGCAACTGATGTCCCTCTCTCCAAAAATGTACTCAATGGGACCGTAATGTTGCAACCTCACACAAGTTGACCTGCTGTGAGGAAAAATTGAGTTAGTCCATTTCAAACATGAAAAAGGTAATTTTATAATCAACATGAAAAACCATAACTCCAAAAGTATAAAACACAAAAAAATGCTTACCGAAGAATGAAAATGTATCGTGCACGGCACCCTCCACCCTGTCCTGTGGTGGAACTGATGTCCCTCTCTCCAAAAATGTACTCAATGGGACCGTAATGTTGAAACCACACACAAGTTTACCTCCTGTGAGGAAAAATCGAGTTAGTACATTACAAACACGAATAAGGTCATTTTATAATCATCATGAAAAACCAAAATTCCAAAAGTATAAAAAAAAAAAATGTTTACCGAAGAAAGAAAATGTATCGTGGTGCAAATGATGTCCCTCTCTCCAAAAATGTACTCAATGGGACCGTACTGTTGCAACCACACACATGTTGACCTGCTGTGAGGAAAAATTGAGTTAGTACATTTCAAATATGAAAAAGGTCATTTTAAAATCAACATGAAAAACCAAAATTCCAAAAGTATAAAACACAAAAAAATGCTTACCGAAGAGAGAAAATGTATCGTCCACCGCACCTGTGGTGCAACTGATGTCCCTCTCTCCAAAAATGTACTCAATGGGACCGTAATGTTGCAACCTCACACAAGTTGACCTGCTGTGAGGAAAAATTGAGTTAGTCCATTTCAAACATGAAAAAGGTCATTTTATAACCAACATGAAAAACCATAACTCCAAAAGTATAAAACACAAAAAAATGCTTACCGAAGAATGTAAATGTATCGTGCACGGCACCCTCCACACTGTCCTGTGGTGGAACTGATGTCCCTCTCTCCAAAAATGTACTCAATGGGACTGTAATGTTGAAACCACACACAAGTTTACCTCCTGTGAGGAAAAATCGAGTTAGTACATTACAAACACGAATAAGGTCATTTTATAATCATCACGAAAAACCAAAATTCCAAAAGTATAAAAAAAAAAAATGTTTACCGAAGAAAGAAAATGTATCGTGGTGCAAATGATGTCCCTCTCTCCAAAAATGTACTCAATGCGACCGTACTGTTGCAACCACACACATGTTGACCTGCTGTGAGGAAAAATTGTGTTAGTACATTTCAAATATGAAAAAGGTCATTTTAAAATCAACATGAAAAACCAAAATTCCAAAAGTATAAAAAACGAAAAAATGCTTACCGAAGGAAGAAAATGTATCGTGCACCGCACCTGTGGTGCAAATGATGTCCCTCTCTCCAAAAATGTACTCGATGGGACCGTAATGTTGCAACCACACACAAGTTGACCTGCTGTGACGAAAAATTGGATTAGTACATTTCAAACATGAAAAAGGTCATTTCATAATCAACAGAAAAAACCAAAATTCCAAAAGTATAAAACACAAATAAATTCTTACCGAAGAAAGGAAATGTATCGTGCAACGCACCCTCCACTCTGCCCTGTTTTGCAACTGATGTCCCTTTCTCCAAATATGTACTCAATGGGACCGTAATGTTGCAACCACACACAAGTTGACCTGTTGTGAAGAAAAATCGAGTTAGTACATTTCAAACATGAAAAAGGTCGTTTTATAATCAACATCAAAAACCAAAATTCCAAAAGTATGAAACACAAAAAAATGATTTCCGAAGAAAGAAAATGTATCGTGCACCGCACCCTCCACCCTGTCCTGTGGTGCAACTGATGTCCTACTCTCCAAAAATGTACTCAATGGGACCGTAATGTTGCAACCACACACAAGTTGACCTGGTGTGAGGTAAAATCGATTTTGTACATTTCAAACATGAAAAAGGTCATTTTAAAATCAACATGAAAAACCAAAATTCCAAAGGTATAAATAACAAAAAGATGCTTACCGAAGAAAGAAAATGTATCGTGCACCGCACCTGTGGTGCAAATGATGCCCCTCTCTCCAAAAATGTACTCAATGGACCGTAATGTTGCAACCACTCACAAGTTGACCTGCTGTGAGGAAAAATGGAGTTAGTATAATTCAAACATGAAAAAGGTCATTTTTTAATCATTATGAAAAACCAAAGTTCCAAATGTACAAATCACAAAAAAATGCTTACCGAAAAAGGAATATGTATCGTGCACGGCACCCTCCACCCTGCCCTGTGGTGCAACTTATGTCCCTCTCTCCAAACATGTACTCAATGGGACCGTAATGTTGCAACCACACACAAGTTGACCTGCTGTGAGAAAAAATTGAGTTATTACATTTCAAACATGAAAAAGGTCATTTTATAATCAACATGAAAAGCCAAAATTCCAAAAGTATAAAACACAAAAAAATGCTTACCGAAGAAAGAAAATGTATCATGCACGGCACCCTCCACCCTGCCCCGTGGTGCAACTGATGTCCCTCTCTCCAAAATCGTACTTAATGGGACCGTAATGTTGCAACCACACACAAGTTGACCTGCTCTGGGGAAAAATTGAGTTAGTCTGTTTCAAACATGAAAAAGGTCATTTTATAAACAACTTGCAAAACCAAAATTCCGAAGGTATAAAACACAAAAAAAGTTGACCCGCTGTGAAAAAAATTGAGTTAGTACATTTCAAACATGAAAAAGGACATTTTATAATCAACATGAAGAACCAAAATTCCAAAAGTATAAAACACAAAAATATGCTTACCGAAGAAAGAAAATGTATCGTGCACGGCACCCTCCACCCTGTCCTGTGGTGCAACTGATGTCCCTCTCTCCAAAAATGTACTCAATGGGACCGTAATGTTGAAACCACACACAAGTTTACCTGCTGTGAGGAAAAATCGAGTTAGTACATTTCAAACATGAATAAGGTCATTTTATAATCAACATGAAAAACCAAAATTCCGAAGGTAAAAAAAAAAAAAAAATATTTACCGAAGAAAGAAAATGTATCGTGCACCGCACCTGTGGTGCAAATGATGTCCCTGTCTCCAAAAATGTACTCAATGGGACCGCAATGTTGCAACCACACACAAGTTGACCTGCTGTGACGAAAAATTGGGTTCGTACATTTCAAACATGAAAAAGGTCATTTCATAAACAACAGAAAAAACCAAAATTCCAAAAGTATAAAACACAAAAAAATTCTTACCGAAGAAAGGAAATGTATCGTGCAACGCACCCTCCACTCTGCCCTGTTTTGCAACTGATGTCCCTCTCTGCAAATATGAACTCAATGGGACCGTAATGTTGCAACCACACACAAGTTGACCTGTTGTGAAGAAAAATCGAGTTAGTACAATTCAAACATGAAAAAGGTCCTTTTGTAATCATTATGAAAAACCAAAGTTCCAAATGTATAAAACACAAAAAAATGCTAACCGAAAAAAGGATATGTAACGTGCACGGCACCCTCCACCCTGCCCTGTGGTGCAACTGATGTCCCTCTCTCAAAATATGTACTCATTGGGACCGTAATGTTGCAACAACACACAAGTTGACCTGTTGTGAAGAAAAATCGAGTTCGTACATTTCAAACATGAAAAAGGTCATTTTATAATCAACATCAAAAACCAAAATTCCAATAGTGTAAAACACAAAAAAATGCTTACCGAAGAAAGAAAATGTATCGTGCACCGCACCCTCCACCCTACCCTGTGGTGCAACTGATGTCCTACTCCCCAAAAGTGTACTCAATGGGACCGTAATGTTGCAACCACACACAAGTTGACCTGCTGTGAGGTAAAATCGAGTTAGAACATTTCAAACATGAAAAAGGTAATTTTAAAATCAACATGAAAAACCAAAATTCCAAAAGTATAAAAAACAAAAAAATTCTTACCGAAGAAAGAATATGTATCGTGCTCGCACCTGTGGTGCAAATGATGTCCCTCTCTTCAAAAATGTACTCAATTGGACCGTAATGCTTCAACCACACACAAGTTTACCTGCTGTGAGGAAAAATTGAGGTGGTACAATTCAAACATGAAAAAGGTCATTTTATAATCAACATGAAAAACGAAAATTCCAAAAGTATAAAACACAAAAAAATGCTTACCGAAGAAAGAAAACGTATTGTGCACGGCACCCTCCACCCTGCCCTATGGAGCAACTGATGTCCCTCTCTCCAAATATGTACTCAATGGGACCGTAATGTTGCAACCACACACAAGTTGACCCGTTGTGAAGAAAAATCGAGTTAGTACATTTCAAACATGAAAAAGGTCGTTTTATAATCAACATGAAAAACCAAAATTCCAAAAGTATAAAACACAAAAAAATGCTTACCGAAGAAAGAAAATGTATGGTGCACAGCACCGTACACACTGCCCTGTGGTGCAACTGATGTCCCTCTCTCCAAAAATGTACCTAATGGGACCGTAATGTTGCAACCACACACAAGTTGACCTGTTGTGAGGAAAAATTGAGTTAGTACATTTCAAACATGAAGAAGGTCATTTTATAATCAACATGAAAAACCAAAATTCCAAAAGTATAAAACACAAAAAATGCTTACCGAAGAAAGAAAATGTATCGTGCACGGCACCCTCCACCCTGCCCTGTGGTGCAACTGAAGTCCCTCTCTCCAAAAATGTACTCAATTTGACCATAATGTTGCAACCACACACAAGTTGACCTGCTGTGACGGAAAATTGAGTTAGTACATTTCAAACATGAAAAAGGTCATTTTATAATCAACATGAAAAACCAAAATTAAAAAAGTATAAAACACAAAAAAATGCTTACCGAAGAAAGAAAATGTATCATGCACGGCACCCTTCACCCTGCCCTGTGGTGCAACTGATGTCCCTCTCTCCAAATATGTACTCAATGGGACCGTAATGTTGCAACCACACACAAGTTGACCTGCTGTGAAGAAAAATCGAGTTAGTACATTTCAAACATGAAAAGGGTCGTTTTATGATCAACAACAAAAACCAAAATTCCAAAAGTATAAAACACAAAAGAATGCTTACCGAAAAAAGAAAATGTATCGTCCACCGCACCCTCCACCCTGCCCTGTGGTGCAACTGATGTCCTACTTTCCAAAAATGTACTCAATGGGACCGAAATGTTGCAGCCACACACAAGTTGACCTGCTGTGAGGAAAAATTGAGTTAGTATATTTCAAACATGAAAAAGGTAATTTTAAAATCAACATGAAAAACCAAAATTCCAAAAGTATAAATAACAAAAAAATGCTTACCGAAGATAAAAAAAGTATCGTGCACCGCACCTGTGGTGCAAATGATGTCCCTCTCTCCAAAAATGTACTCAATGTGATCGTAATGCTGCAACCACACAAAAGTTGACCTGCTGTGAGGAAAAATTGAGTTAGTACATTTCAAACATGAAAAAGGTCATTTTATAATCAACATGAAAAACCAAAATTCCAAAAGTATAAACCACAAATAAATGCTTACCGAAGAAAGAAAATGTATCGTGCACGGCACCCTCCACCCTGCCCTGTGGTGCAACTGATGTCCCTCTCTCCAAATATGTACTCAATAGGACCGTAATGTTGCAACCACACACAAGTTGACCTGCTGTGAGGAAAAATTGAGTTAGTACATTTGAAACATGAAAAAGGTCATTTTTTAATCAACATGAAATACCAAAATTCCAAAAGTATAAAACACAAAAAAATGCTTACCGAAGAAAGAAGATGTATTGTGCACGGCACCCTCCATCCTGCCCCGTGGTGCAACTGATGTCCCTCTCTCCAAAAATGTACTCAATGGGACCGTAATGTTGCAACCACTCTCAAGTTGACCTGCTGTGCGGAAAAATTGAGTTAGTTCATTTCAAACATGAAAAAGGTCATTTTAAAATCAACATGAAAAACCAAAATTCCAAAAGTATAAAAAACGAAAAAAAGTTACCCACCTGTGGTGCAAATGATGTCCCTCTCCCCAAAAATGTACTCAATGTGACCGTAATGTTGCAACCACATACAAGTAGACCTGTTGTGAGGAGAAACCGAGTTAGAAAATTTCAAACATGAAAAAGGTCGTTTTATAATCAACAACAAAAACCAAAGTTCCAAAATTATAAAAAACAATATAATGCTTACCGAAGAAAGAAAATGTATCGTGCACCGCACCTGTGGTGCAAATGATGGCCCTCTCTCCAAAAACGTACTCA
The DNA here is from genome assembly GCF_023864345.2 of Schistocerca serialis cubense. NCBI lineage: Eukaryota > Metazoa > Arthropoda > Insecta > Orthoptera > Acrididae > Schistocerca > Schistocerca serialis. The sequence continues at coordinate 6,282,327 of NC_064644.1, forward strand.
ATGAAACCGCAATGATGCAACCACACACAAGTTGACCTGGTGTGAGGATAAATTGAGTTAGTACATCTCAAACATGAAGAAGGTCATTTTATAATCAACATGAAAACCCAAAATTCCAAAAGTATAAAACACAAAAAAATGCTTACCGAAGAAAGAAAATGTAATGTGCACCGCACCTGAGGTACAAACGATGTCCCTCTCTCCAAAAATGTACTCAATGGGACCGTAATGTTGCAACCACACACAAGTTGACCTGCTGTGAGGAAAAATTGAGTTAGTACATTTCAAACATGAAAAAGGTCGTTTTATAATCAACATCAAAAACCAAAATTCCAAAAGTATAAAACACAAAAATATCCTTACCGAAGAAAGAAAATGTATCGTGCACCGCACCTTCCACCCTGCCCTGTGGTGCAACTGATGTCCTACTCTCCAAAAATGTAATCAATGGGACCGTAATGTTGCAACCACACACAAGTTGACCTGCTGTGAGGTGAAATCGAGTTAGTACATTTCAAACATGAAAAAGGTCATTTTAAATTCAACATGAAAAACCAAAATTACAAAAGTATAAAAAACAAAAAAATGCTTACCGAAGAAAGAGAATGTATCGTGCACCCCACCTGTGGTGCAAATGATGTCCCTCTCTCCAAAAATGTACTCAATGGGACCGTAATGTTGCAACCACACACAAGTTGACCTGCTGTGAGGAAAAATTGAGTTAGTACATTTGAAACATGAAAGAGGTCATTTTTTAATCAACATGAAATACCAAAATTCCAAAGGTATAAAACACAAAAAAATGCTTACCGAAGAGAGAAGATGTATCGTGCACGGCACCCGCCATCCTGCCCCGTGGTGCAACTGATGACCCTCTCTCCAAAAATGTACTCAATGGGACCGTAATGTTGCAACCACACTCAAGTTGACCTGCTGTGCGAAAAAATTGAGTTACTTCATTTCAAACATGAAAAAGGTCATTTTAAAGTCAACATGAAAAACCAAAATTCCAAAAGTATAAAAAACGAAAAAAAGTTACCCACCTGTGGTGCAAATGATGTCCCTCTCTCCAAAAATGTACTCAATGTGACCGTAATGTTGCAACCACATACAAGTAGACCTGTTGTGAGGAAAAACCGAGTTAGAAAATTTCAAACATGAAAAAGGTCGTTTTATAATCAACAACAAAAACCAAAGTTCCAAAATTATAAAAAACAATATAATGCTTACCGAAGAAAGAAAATGTATCGTGCACCGCACCTGTGGTGCAAACGATGGCCCTCTCTCCAAAAACGTACTCAATGAAACCGCAATGATGCAACCACACACAAGTTGACCTGGTGTGAGGAAAAATTGAGTTAGTACATTTCAAACATGAAGAAGGTCATTTTATAATCAACATGAAAACCCAAAATTCCAAAAGTATAAAACACAAAAAAATGCTTACCGAAGAAAGAAAATGTAATGTGCACCGCACCTGAGGTGCAAACGATGTCCCTCTCTCCAAAAATGTACTCAATGGGACCGTAATGTTGCAACCACACACAAGTTGACCTGCTGTGAGGAAAAATTGAGTTAGTACATTTCAAACATGAAAAAGGTCGTTTTATAATCAACATCAAAAACCAAAATTCCAAAAGTATAAAACACAAAAATATCCTTACCGAAGAAAGAAAATGTATCGTGCACCGCACCTTCCACCCTGCCCTGTGGTGCAACTGATGTCCTACTCTCCAAAAATGTACTCAATGGGACCGAAATGTTGCAGCCACACACAAGTTGACCTGCTGTGAGGAAAAAATTGTGTTAGTACATTTCAAACATGAAAAAGGTCATTTTATAATCAACATGAAAAACCAAAATTCCAAAAGTATAAATAACAAAAAAATGCTTATCTAAGAAAGAAAATGTATCGTGCACGGCACCATCCACCCTGCCCTGTGGTGCAACTGATGTCCCTCTCTCCAAAAATGTACTCAATGGGACCGAAATGTTGCAACCACACGCAAGTTAACCTGCTTTGAGGAAAAATTGAGTTAGTACATTTCAAACATGAAAAATGTCATTTTAAAATCAACATGAAAAACCAAAATTCCAAAAGTATAAAAAACGAAAAAAAGCTTACCGAAGAAAGAAAATGTATCGTGCACCGCACCTATGGTGCAAACGATGTCCCTCTCTCCAAAAATGTACTCAATGGGACCGTAATGTTGCAACCACACACAAGTTGACCTGCTGTGAAGAAAAATCGAGTTAGTACATTTCAAACATGAAAAGGGTCGTTTTATGATCAACAACAAAAACCAAAATTCCAAAAGTATAAAACACAAAAGAATGCTTACCGAAAAAAGAAAATGTATCGTCCACCGCACCCTCCACCCTGCCCTGTGGTGCAACTGATGTCCTACTTTCCAAAAATGTACTCAATGGGACCGAAATGTTGCAGCCACACACAAGTTGACCTGCTGTGAGGAAAAATTGAGTTAGTATATTTCAAACATGAAAAAGGTAATTTTAAAATCAACATGAAAAACCAAAATTCCAAAAGTATAAATAACAAAAAAATGCTTACCGAAGATAAAAAAAGTATCGTGCACCGCACCTGTGGTGCAAATGATGTCCCTCTCTCCAAAAATGTACTCAATGTGATCGTAATGCTGCAACCACACAAAAGTTGACCTGCTGTGAGGAAAAATTGAGTTAGTACATTTCAAACATGAAAAAGGTCATTTTATAATCAACATGAAAAACCAAAATTCCAAAAGTATAAACCACAAATAAATGCTTACCGAAGAAAGAAAATGTATCGTGCACGGCACCCTCCACCCTGCCCTGTGGTGCAACTGATGTCCCTCTCTCCAAATATGTACTCAATGGGACCGTAATGTTGCAACCACACACAAGTTGACCTGCTGTGAGGTAAAATCGAGTTAGTACATTTCAAACATGAAAAAGGTCATTTTAAATTCAACATGAAAAACCAAAATTCCAAAAGTATTAAAAACAAAAAAATGCTTACCGAAGAAAGAGAATGTATCGTGCACCCCACCTGTGGTGCAAATGATGTCCCTTTCTCCAACAATGTACTCAATGGCACCGTAATGTTGCAATCACACACAAGTTGACCTGCTGTGAGGAAAAATTGAGTTAGTACATTTGAAACATAAAAAAGGTCATTTTTTAATCAACATGAAATACCAAAATTCCAAAAGTATAAAACACAGAAAAATGCTTACCGAAGAAAGAAGATGTATTGTGCACGGCACCCTCCATCCTGCCCCGTGGTGCAACTGATGTCCCTCTCTCCAAAAATGTACTCAATGGGACCGTAATGTTGCAACCACACTCAAGTTGACCTGCTGTGCGGAAAAATTGAGTTAGTTCATTTCAAACATGAAAAAGGTCATTTTAAAATCAACATGAAAAACCAAAATTCCAAAAGTATAAAAAACGAAAAAAAGTTACCCACCTGTGGTGCAAATGATGTCCCTCTCCCCAAAAATGTACTCAATGTGACCGTAATGTTGCAACCACATACAAGTAGACCTGTTGTGAGGAAAAACCGAGTTAGAAAATTTCAAACATGAAAAAGGTCGTTTTATTATCAACAACAAAAACCAAAGTTCCAAAATTATAAAAAACAATATAATGCTTACCGAAGAAAGAAAATGTATCGTGCACCGCACCTGTGGTGCAAATGATGGCCCTCTCTCCAAAAACGTACTCAATGAAACCGCAATGATGCAACCACACACAAGTTGACCTGGTGTGAGGAAAAATTGAGTTAGTACATTTCAAACATGAAGAAGGTCATTTTATAATCAACATGAAAACCCAAAATTCCAAAAGTATAAAACACAAAAAAATGCTTACCGAAGAAAGAAAATGTAATGTGCACCGCACCTGAGGTGCAAACGATGTCCCTCTCTCCAAAAATGTACTCAATGGGACCGTAATGTTGCAACCACACACAAGTTGACCTGCTGTGAGGAAAAATTGAGTTAGTACATTTCAAACATGAAAAAGGTCGTTTTATAATCAACATCAAAAACCAAAATTCCAAAAGTATAAAACACAAAAATATCCTTACCGAAGAAAGAAAATGTATCGTGCACCGCACCTTCCACCCTGCCCTGTGGTGCAACTGATGTCCTACTCTCCAAAAATGTACTCAATGGGACCGTAATGTTGCAACCACACACAAGTTGACCTGCTGTGAGGTGAAATCGAGTTAGTACATTTCAAACATGAAAAAGGTCATTTTAAATTCAACATGAAAAACCAATATTACAAAAGTATAAAAAACAAAAAAATGCTTACCGAAGAAAGAGAATGTATCGTGCACCCCACCTGTGGTGCAAATGGTGTCCCTCTCTCCAAAAATGTACTCAATGGGACCGTAATGTTGCAACCACACACAAGTTGACCTGCTGTGAGGAAAAATTGAGTTAGTACATTTGAAACATGAAAAAGGTCATTTTTTAATCAACATGAAATACCAAAATTCCAAAAGTATAAAACACAAAAAAATGCTTACCGAAGGAAGAAGATGTATTGTGCACGGCACCCTCCATCCTGCCCCGTGGTGCAACTGATGTCCCTCTCTCCAAAAATGTACTCAATGGGACCGTAATGTTGCAACCACACTCAAGTTGACCTGCTGTGCGGAAAAATTGAGTTAGTTCATTTCAAACATGAAAAAGGTCATTTTAAAATCAACATGAAAAACCAAAATTCCAAAAGTATAAAAAACGAAAAAAAGTTACCCACCTGTGGTGCAAATGATGTCCCTCTCCCCAAAAATGTACTCAATGTGACCGTAATGTTGCAACCACATACAAGTAGACCTGTTGTGAGGAGAAACCGAGTTAGAAAATTTCAAACATGAAAAAGGTCGTTTTATAATCAACAACAAAAACCAAAGTTCCAAAATTATAAAAAACAATATAATGCTTACCGAAGAAAGAAAATGTATCGTGCACCGCACCTGTGGTGCAAATGATGGCCCTCTCTCCAAAAACGTACTCAATGAAACCGCAATGATGCAACCACACACAAGTTGACCTGGTGTGAGGATAAATTGAGTTAGTACATCTCAAACATGAAGAAGGTCATTTTATAATCAACATGAAAACCCAAAATTCCAAAAGTATAAAACACAAAAAAATGCTTACCGAAGAAAGAAAATGTAATGTGCACCGCACCTGAGGTACAAACGATGTCCCTCTCTCCAAAAATGTACTCAATGGGACCGTAATGTTGCAACCACACACAAGTTGACCTGCTGTGAGGAAAAATTGAGTTAGTACATTTCAAACATGAAAAAGGTCGTTTTATAATCAACATCAAAAACCAAAATTCCAAAAGTATAAAACACAAAAATATCCTTACCGAAGAAAGAAAATGTATCGTGCACCGCACCTTCCACCCTGCCCTGTGGTGCAACTGATGTCCTACTCTCCAAAAATGTAATCAATGGGACCGTAATGTTGCAACCACACACAAGTTGACCTGCTGTGAGGTGAAATCGAGTTAGTACATTTCAAACATGAAAAAGGTCATTTTAAATTCAACATGAAAAACCAAAATTACAAAAGTATAAAAAACAAAAAAATGCTTACCGAAGAAAGAGAATGTATCGTGCACCCCACCTGTGGTGCAAATGATGTCCCTCTCTCCAAAAATGTACTCAATGGGACCGTAATGTTGCAACCACACACAAGTTGACCTGCTGTGAGGAAAAATTGAGTTAGTACATTTGAAACATGAAAAAGGTCATTTTTTAATCAACATGAAATACCAAAATTCCAAAGGTATAAAACACAAAAAAATGCTTACCGAAGAGAGAAGATGTATCGTGCACGGCACCCTCCATCCTGCCCCGTGGTGCAACTGATGACCCTCTCTCCAAAAATGTACTCAATGGGACCGTAATGTTGCAACCCCACTCAAGTTGACCTGCTGTGCGAAAAAATTGAGTTACTTCATTTCAAACATGAAAAAGGTCATTTTAAAATCAACATGAAAAACCAAAATTCCAAAAGTATAAAAAACGAAAAAAAGTTACCCACCTGTGGTGCAAATGATGTCCCTCTCTCCAAAAATGTACTCAATGTGACCGTAATGTTGCAACCACATACAAGTAGACCTGTTGTGAGGAAAAACCGAGTTAGAAAATTTCAAACATGAAAAAGGTCGTTTTATAATCAACAACAAAAACCAAAGTTCCAAAATTATAAAAAACAATATAATGCTTACCGAAGAAAGAAAATGTATCGTGCACCGCACCTGTGGTGCAAACGATGGCCCTCTCTCCAAAAATGTACTCAATGAAACCGCAATGATGCAACCACACACAAGTTGACCTGGTGTGAGGAAAAATTGAGTTAGTACATTTCAAACATGAAGAAGGTCATTTTATAATCAACATGAAAACCCAAAATTCCAAAAGTATAAAACACAAAAAAATGCTTACCGAAGAAAGAAAATGTAATGTGCACCGCACCTGAGGTGCAAACGATGTCCCTCTCTCCAAAAATGTACTCAATGGGACCGTAATGTTGCAACCACACACAAGTTGACCTGCTGTGAGGAAAAATTGAGTTAGTACATTTCAAACATGAAAAAGGTCGTTTTATAATCAACATCAAAAACCAAAATTCCAAAAGTATAAAACACAAAAATATCCTTACCGAAGAAAGAAAATGTATCGTGCACCGCACCTTCCACCCTGCCCTGTGGTGCAACTGATGTCCTACTCTCCAAAAATGTACTCAATGCGACCGTAATGTTGCAACCACACACAAGTTGACCTGCTGTGAGGTACAATCGAGTTAGTACATTTCAAACATGAAAAAGGTAATTTTAAAATCAACATGAAAAACCAAAATTTCAAAAGTATAAAACACAAAAAAATGCTTACCGAAGAAAGAAAATGTATCAAGCACCGCTCCTGTGGTGCAAATGATGTCCCTCTCTCCAAAAATGTACTCAATGGGACCGTAATGATGCAACCACACACAAGTTGACCTGCTGTGAGGAAAAAATTGTGTTAGTACATTTCAAACATGAAAAAGGTCATTTTATAATCAACATGAAAAACCAAAATTCCAAAAATATAAAACACAAAAAAATGCTTATCTAAGAAAGAAAATGTATCGTGCACGGCACCATCCACCCTGCCCTGTGGTGCAACTGATGTCCCTCTCTCCAAAAATGTACTCAATGGGACCGAAATGTTGCAACCACACGCAAGTTAACCTGCTTTGAGGAAAAATTGAGTTAGTACATTTCAAACATGAAAAATGTCATTTTAAAATCAACATGAAAAACCAAAATTCCAAAAGTATAAAAAACGAAAAAAAGCTTACCGAAGAAAGAAAATGTATCGTGCACCGCACCTATGGTGCAAACGATGTCCCTCTCTCCAAAAATGTACTCAATGGGACCGTAATGTTTCAACCACACACAAGTTGACCTGCTGTGAGGAAAAATTGAGTTAGTACATTTCAAACATATAAAAGGTCATTTTATAATCAACATGAAAAACCAAAATTCCAAAAGTATAAAACACAAAATAAAGCTTACCGAAGAAAGAAAATGTATCGTGCACCGCACCTTTGGTGCAACTGATGTCCCTCTCTCCAAAAATGTACTCAATGGGACCGTAATGATGCAACCACACACAAGTTGACTTCTGTGAGGAAAAATTGAGTTAGTACATTTCAAACATGAAAAAGGTCATTTTATAATCAACATGAAAAACTAAAACTCCAATAATATAAAACACAAAAAAATGCTTATCTAAGAAAGAAAATGTATCGTGCACGGCACCCTCCACCCTGCCCTGTGGTGTAACTGATTTCCCTCTCTCCAAAAATGTACTCAATGGGACCGAAATGTTGCAACCACACACAAGTTAACCTGCTTTGAGGAAAAATTAAGTTAGTACATTTCAAACATGAAAAACGTCATTTTAAAATCAACATGTAAAACCAAAATTCCAAAAATATAAAAATCGAAAAAAAGCTTACCGAAGAAAGAAAATGTATCGTGCACCGCACCTATGGTGCAAACGATGTCACTCTCTCCAAAAATGTACTCAATGGGACCGTAATGTTGCAACCACACACAAGTTGACCTGCTGTGAGGAAAAATTGAGTTAGTACATTTCAAACATGAAAAAGGTCATTTTATAATCAACATGAAAAACCAAAATTCCAAAAGTATAAAAAACGAAAAAAAGCTTACCGAAGAAAGAAAATGTATCGTGCACCGCACCTATGGTGCAAACGATGTCCCTCTCTCCAAAAATGTACTCAATGGGACCGTAATGTTGCAACCACACACAAGTTGACCTGCTGTGAGGAAAAATTGAGTTAGTACATTTCAAACATGAAAAAGGTCATTTTATAATCAACATGAAAAACCAAAATTCCAAAAGTATAAAACACAAAAATATCCTTACCGTAGAAAGAAAATGTATCGTGCACCGCACCTTCTTCCCTGCCCTGTGGTGCAACTGATGTCCTACTCTCCAAAAATGTACTCAATGGGACCGTAATGTTGCAACCACACACAAGTTGAACTGCTGTGAGGTACAATCGAGTTAGTACATTTCAAACATGAAAAAGGTCATTTTAAAATCAACATGAAAAACCAAAATTCCAAACGTATAAAACACAAAAAAATGCTTACCGAAGAAAGAAAATGTATCGTGCACCGCACCTGTGGTGCAAATGATGTCCCTCTCTCCAAAAATGTACTCAATGGGACCGTAATGATGCAACCACACACAAGTTGACCTGCTGTGAGGAAAAATTGAGTTAGTACATTTCAAACATGAAAAAGGTCATTTTATAATCAACATGACAAACCAAAATTCCAAAAGCATAAAACACAAAAAAAAGCTTACCGAAGAAAAAAATGTATCATGCAGGGCACCCTCCAACCTGCTCTGTGGTGCAACTGATGTCCGTCTCTTCAAAAATGTACTCAATGGGACCGTAATGTTGCAACCACACACAAGTTGACCTGCTGTGAGGAAAAATCGAGTTAGTACACTTCAAACATGAAAAAGGTCATTTTTTAAAAAACATGAAAAACCAAAATAACTAAAGTATAAAACACAAAAAAATGCTTACCGAAGAAACAAAATGTATCCTGCACGGCACCCTCCACCCTGCCCTGTGGTGCAACTGATGTCCATCTCTCCGAAAATGTACTCAATGGGACTGTCATGTTGCAACCACACACAAGTTGACCTGCAGTGAGGAAAAATTGGGTTAGTACATTTCAAACATGAAAAAGGTCATTTTATAATCAACATGAAAAACCAATATTCCAAAAGTAAAAAACACAAAAAAATGCTTACCAAAGAAAGAAAATGTATCGTGCATGGCACCCTCCACCCTGCCCTGTGGTGCAACTGAAGTCCCTCTCTCCAAAAATGTACTCATTGGGACCGTAATGTTGCAACCACACACAAGTTGACCTGCTGTGAGGAAAAATCGAGTTAGTACATTTTGAAACAGGAAAAAGGTCATTTTATAATCAACATGCAAAACCAAAATTCCAAAAGTATAAAACACAAAAAATGCTTACCGAAGAAAGAGAATGTATCGTGCACGGTACCCTCCAAACTGCCCTGTGGTGCAACTGAAGTCCCTCTCTCCAAAAATGTACTTAATGGGAAAGTAATGTTGCAAACACACTCAAGTTGACCTGCTGTGACGAAAAATCGAGTTAGTACATTTCAAACATGAAAAAGGTCATTTTATAATCAACATGAAGAACCAAAATTCCAAAAGTATAAAACACAAAAAAATGCTTACCGAAGAAAGAAAACGTATCGTGCATGGCAGCCTCCATCCTGCGCTGTGGTGCAACTGATGTCCCTCTCTCCAAAACTGTACTCAATGGGACCGTAACGTTGCAACCACACACAAGTTGACCTGCTGTGAGGAAAAAGTGAGTTAGTACATATCAAACATGAAAAACGTCATTTTAAAATCAACATGAAAATCCAAAATTCCAAAAGTATAAAAAACGAAAAAAAGCTTTCCGAAGAAAGATAATGTTTCGTGCACCGCACCTATGGTGCAAACGATGTCCCTCTCTCCAAAAATGTACTCAATGGGACCGTAATGTTGCAACCACACACAAGTTGACCTGATGTGAGGAAAAATTGAGTTAGTACATTTCAAACATGAAAAAGGTCATTTTATAATCAACATGAAAAACCAAAATTCCAAAAGTATAAAAAACGAAAAAAAGCTTACCAAAGAAAGATAATGTACTGTGCACCGCCCCTATGGTGCAACTGATGTCCCTCTCTCCAAAAATGTACTAAATGGGACCGTAATGTTGCAACCACTAACAAGTTGACCTGCTGTGAGGAAAAATTGAGTTAGTACATTTCAAACATGAAATAGGTCACTTTAAAATCAACATGAAAAACCAAAATTCCAAAAGTATAAAAAACGAAAAAAAGCTTACCGATGTCCCTCTCTCCAAAAATGTACTCAATGGGACCGTAATGTTGCAACCACACTCAAGTTGACCTGCTGTGAGGAAAAATTGAGTTAGTACATTTCAGACATGAAATAGGTCATTTTAAAATCAACATAAAAAACCAAAATTCCAAAAGTATAAAAAACGAAAAAAAGCTTACCAAAGAAAGATAATGTATCATGCACCGCACCTGTGGTGCAACTGATGTCCCTCTCTCCAAAAATGTACTAAATGGGACCGTAATGTTGCAACCACACACAAGTTGACCTGCTGTGAGGAAAAATTGAGTTAGTACATTTCAAACACGAAATAGGTCATTTTAAAGTCAACAAAAAAACCAAAATTCCAAAAGTATAAAAAACGAAAAAAAGCTTACCGAAGAAAGATAATGTATCGTGCACCGCACCTATGGTGCAAACGATGTCCCTCTCTCCAAAATTGTACTCAATGGGTTCGTAATGATGCAACCACACACAAGTTGACCTCCTGTGAGGAAAAATTGAGTTAGTACATTTCAAACATGAAATAGGTCATTTTAAAATCAACATGAAAAACCAAAATTCCAAAAGTATAAAAAACGAAAAAAAGCTTACCAAAGAAAGATAATGTATCATGCACTGCACCTGTGGTGCAACTGATGTCCCTCTCTCCAAAAATGTACTAAATGGGACCGTAATGTTGCAACCACACACAAGTTGACCTGCTGTGAGGAAAAATTGAGTTAGTACATTTCAAACATGAAATAGGTCATTTTAAAATCAACATGAAAAATAAAAATTCCAAAAGTATAAAAAACGAAAAAAAAGCTTACCGAAGAAAGATAATGTATCGTGCACCGCACCTATGGTGCAAACGATGTCCCTCTCCCCAAAAATGAACTCAATGGGACCGTAATGTTGCAACCACACACAAGTTGACCTGCTGTGAGGAAAAATTGGGTTAGTATATTTCAAACATGAAATAGGTCATTTTAAAATCAACATGAAAAACCAAAATTCCAAAAGTAGAAAAAACGAAAAAATGCTTACCAAAGAAAGATAATGTATCGTGCACCGCACCTGTGGTGCAACTGATGTCCCTCTTACCAAAATGGTACTAAATGGTACCGTAATGTTGCAACCACACACAAGTTGACCTGCTGTGAGGAAAAATTGAGTTAGTACATTTCAAACATGAAAAAGGGCATTTTATAATCAAAGTGAAAAACCAAAATTCCAAAAGTATAAAAAACGAAAAAAAGCTTACCGAATAAAGATAATGTATCGTGCACCGCACCTATGGTTCAACCGATGTCCCTCTCTCCAAAAATGTACACAATGTGACCGTAATGTTGCAACCACACACAAGTTGACCTGCTGTGAGGAAAAATTGAGTTAGTACATTTCAAACATGAAATAGGTCATTTTAAAATCAACATGAAAAACCAAAATTCCAAAAGTATAAAAAATGAAAAAAAGCTTACCAAAGAAAAATAATGTATCATGCACTGCACCTGTGGTGCAACTGATGTCCCTCTCTCCAAAAATGTACTAAATGGGACCGTAAGGTTGCAACCACACACAAGTTGACCCGCTGTGAGGAAAAATTGAGTTAGTACATTTCAAACATGAAGAAGGTCATTTTATAATCAACCAGAAAAACCAAAATTCCAAAAGTATAAAACACAAAGAAAAGCTTACCGAAGAAAGAAAATGTATCATGCACGGCACCCTCCAACCTGCCCTGTGGTGCAACTGATGTCCATCTCTCCAAAAATGTACTCAATGGGACCGTAATGTTGCAGCCACACACAAGTTGACCTGCTGTGAGGAAAAATCGATTTAGTACACTTCAAACATGAAAAAGGTCATTTTTTAAACAACATGGAAAACCAAAATAACTAAAGTATAAAACACAAGAAAATGCTTACCGAAGAAAGAAAATTTATCCTGCACGGCACCCTCCACCCTGCCCTGTGGTGCAACTGAAGTCCCTCTCTCCAAAATTGTACTCAATGGGACCGTAATGTTGCAAACACGCTCAAGTTGACCTGCTGTGAGGAAAAATCGAGTAAGTACATTTCAAACATGAAAAAGGTCATTTTATAATCAACATAAGAAACCAAAATTCCAAAAGAATAAAACACAAAAAATTTCTTACCAAAGAAAGAAAACGTATCGTGCATGGCACCCTCCATCCTGCGCTGTGGTGCAACTGAAGTCCCTCTCTCCAAAAATGTACTCAATGGGACCGTAATGTTGCAACCACATACGAGTTGACCTGCTGTGAGGAAAAATCGAGTTAGTACATTTCAAACATGAAAAAGGTCATTTTATAATCAACATGAAAAACCAAAATTCCAAAAGTATAAAACACAAAAAAATGCTTACCGAAGAAAGAAAACGTATCGTGCATGGCACCCTCCATCCTGCCCTATGGTGCAACTGATGTCCCTCTCTCCAAAAATATTCTCAATGGGACCGTAATGTTGCAACCACACACAAGTTGACCTGCTGTGAGGAAAAATTGAGTTAGTACATTTCAAACATGAAAAAGGTCATTTTATAATCAACATGAAAAACCAAAATTGCAAAAGTATAAAACACAAAAAAATGCTTACCGAAGAAACAAAATGTATCGTGCACGGCACCTTCCACCCTGCCCTGTGGTGCTACTGAAGTCCCTCTCTCCAAAAATGTACTCAATGGGACCGTAATGTTGAAACCACACATAAGTTGACCAGCTGTGAGGAAAAATTGAGTTAGTTTATTTCAAACATGAATAAGGTCATTTTATAATCAACATGAAAAACCAAAACTCCAAAAGTATAAAACACAAAAAAATGCTTACCGAAGAAATAAAATATATCGTGCACGGCACCCTCCACCCTGCCCTGTGGTGCAACTTATGTCCCTCTCTCCAAAAATGTACTCAATGGGACCGTAATGTTGCAACCACACATAAGTTGACCTGCTGTGAGGAAAAATTGAGTTAGTACATTTCAAACATGAAAAAGGTCATTTTATAATCAACATGAAAAACCAAAATTCCAAGTGCGTAAAAAATGAAAAGAAGCTTACAGAAGAAAGATAATGTATCGTGCACCGCACCAGTGGTGCAACTGATGTCCCTCCCTCCAAAAATGTACTCAATGGGACCGTACTGTTGCAACCACACACAAGTTGACCTGCTGTGAGGAAAATTTGAGATAGTACATTTCAAACATGAAAAAGGTCATTTTATAATCAACATGAAAAAAAAAAAATTCCTAAAGTATAAAGCACAAAAAAATGCTTAATGAAGAAAGAAATTGTATCATGCACGGCACCCTCCACCCTGCCCTGTGGTGCAACTGATGTCCCTTTCTCCGAAAATCTACTCAATGGGACTGTAAAGTTGCAACCACACACAAGTTGACCTGCAGTGAGGAAAAATTGAGTTAGTACATTTCAAACATGAAAAAGGTCATTTTATAATCAACATGACAAACCAATATTCCAAAAGTAAAAAACACAAAAAAATGCTTACCGAAGAAAGAAAATGTTTCGTGCACGGCACCCTCCACCCTGCCCTGTGAAGCAACTGAAGTCCCTCTCTCCAAAAATGTACTAAATGGGACCGTAATGTTGCAACCACACACAAGTTGACCTGCTGTGAGGAAAAATCGAGTTAGTACATTTCAAACAATGAAAAGGTCATTTTATAATCAACATGAAAAACCAAAATTCCAAAAGTATGAAACACAAAAAAATGCTTACCGAAGAAAGAAAATGTATCGTGCACGACACCCTCCACCCTGCCCTGTGGTGCAACTGAAGTTCTCTCTCCCCAAAAGTGTACTCAATTGGACCGTAATGTTGCAACCACGCTCAAGTTGACCTGATGTGAGGAAAAATCGAGTTAGTACATTTCAAACATGAAAAAGGTCATTTTATAATCAACATGAAAAACCAAAATTCCAAAAGTATAAAACACAAAAAAATGCTTACCGAAGAAAGAAAACGTATCGTGCATGGCACCCTCCATCCTGCCCTATGGTGCAACTGATGTCCCTCTCTCCAAAAATATTCTCAATGGGACCGTAATGCTGCAACCACACACAAGTTGACCTGCTGTGAGGAAAAATTGAGTTAGTACACTTCAAACATGAAAAAGGTCATTTTATAATCAACATGAAAAAACAAAATTGCAAAAGTATAAAACACAAAAAAATGCTTACCGAAGAAAGAAAATGTATCGTGCACGGCACCCTCCACCCTGCCCTGTGGTGCTACTGAAGTCCCTCTCTCCAAAAATGTACTCAATGGGACCGTAATGTTGAAACCACACATAAGTTGACCAGCTGTGAGGAAAAATTGAGTTAGTATATTTCAAACACGAATAAGGTCATTTTATAATCAACATGAAAAACCAAAACTCCAAAAGTATAAAACACAAAAAAATGCTTACCGAAGAAAGAAAATGTTTCGTGCACGGCACCCTCCACCCTGCCCTGTGGTGCAACTTATGTCCCTCTCTCCAAAAATGTACTCAATGGGACCGTAATGTTGCAACCACGCTCAAGTTGACCTGATGTGAGGAAAAATCGAGTTAGTACATTTCAAATTTGAAATAGGTCATTTTATAATCAACATGAAAAACCAAAATTCCAAAAGTATAAAACACAAAAAAATGCTTACCGATGAAAGAAAATGTATCGTGCACCGCACCTGTGTTGCAAATGATGTCCCTCTCTCCAAAAATGTACTCAATGGGACCGCAATGTTGCAACCACACACAAGTTCACCTGCTGTGAGGAAAAATTGAGTTAGTACATTTCAAACATGAAAAACGTCATTTTAAAACCAACATGAAAAACCAAAATTCCAAAAGTATAAAACACAAAAAAATGCTTACCGAAGAAAGAAAATCTATGGTGCACGGCCCCCCCCAGCCAGCCCTGTGGTGCACCTGAAGTCCCTCTCTCCAAAAATGTACTCAATGGGACCGTAATATTGCAACCACATACAAGTTGACCTGCTGTGAGGAAAAATCGAGTTAGTACATTACAAACATGAAAAAGGTCACTTCATAATCAACATGAAAAACCAAGATTCCAAAAGTATAAAACACAAAAAAATACTTACCGAAGAAAGAAAATGTATCGTGCATGGCACCCTCAAACCTGCCCTGTGGTGCAACTGATGACCGTCTCTCCAAAAATGTACTCAATGGGACCGTAATGTTGCAACCACATACAAGTTGACCTGCTGTGAGGAAAAATCGAGTTAGTATACTTCAAACATGAAAAAGGTCATTTTTTTATCAAAATGAAAAACCAAAATTCCTAAAGAATAAAATACAAAAAAATGCTCACCGAAGAAAGAAAATGTATCGTGCACGGCACCCTCCACCCTGCCCTGTGGTGCAACTGATGTCCCTCTCTCCGAAAATGTACTCAATGGGACTGTAAAGTTGCAACCACATACAAGTTGACCTGCAGTGAGGAAAAATTGAGTTAGTACATTTCAAACATGAAAAAGGTCATTTTATAATCAACATGAAAAACCAATATTCCAAAAGTAAGAAACACAAAAAAATGCTTACCGAATAAAGAAAATGTATCGTGCACGGCACCCTCCACCCTGCCCTGTGGTGCAACTGAAGTCCCTCTCTCCAAAAATGTACTCAATGGGACCGTAATGTTGCATCCACACACAAGTTGACCTGCTGTGAGGAAAAATCGAGTTAGTACATTTCAAACAGAGAAAAGGTCATTTTATAATCAACATGAAAAACCAAAATTCCAAAAGTATGAAACACAAAGAAATGCTTACCGAAGAAAAAAATGCATCATGCATGGCACCCTCCACCCTGCCCTGTGGTGCAACTGAGGTCCCTCTCCCAAAAAATGTACTCAATGGGACCGTAATGCTGCAACCACCCTCAAGTTGACCTGATGTGAGGAAAAATCGAGTTAGTACATTTCAAACATGAAAAAGGTCATTTTATAATCAAAATGAAAAACCAAAATTCCAAAAATATAAAACACAAAAAAATGCTTACCGAAGAAAGAAAATATATCGTGCACGGCACCCTCCACCCTGCCCTGTGGTGCAACTGAAGTCCCTCTCTCCAAAAATGTACTCAATGGGACCGTAATGTTGAAACCACACATAAGTTGACCAGCTGTGAGGAAAAATTGAGTTAGTTTATTTCAAACATGAATAAGGTCATTTTATAATCAACATGAAAAACCAAATCCCCAAAAGTATAAAACACAAAAAAATGCTTACCGATGAAAGAAAATGTATCGCGCATCGCACCTGTGGTGCAAATGATGTCCCTCTCTCCAAAAATGTACTCAATGGGACCGCAATGTTGCAACCACACACAAGTTGACCTGCTGTGAGGAAAAATCGAGTTAGTACATTTCAAACAGAGAAAAGGTCATTTTATAATCAACATGAAAAACCAAGATTCCAAAAGTATAAAACACAAAAAAATACTTACCGAAGAAAGAAAATGTATCGTGCATGGCACCCTCCAACCTGCCCTGTGGTGCAACTGATGACCGTCTCTCCAAAAATGTACTCAATGGGACCGTAATGTTGCAACCACATACAAGTTGACCTGCTGTGAGGAAAAATCGAGTTAGTACACTTCAAACATGAAAAAGGTCATTTTTTAATCAACATGAAAAACCAAAATTCCTAAAGTATAAAACACAAGAAAATGCTTACCGAAGAAAGAAAATGTATCGTGCACGGCACCCTCCACCCGGCCCTGTGGTGCAACTGACTTCCCTCTCACCGAAAATGTACTCAATGGGACTGTAAAGTTGCAACCACACACAAGTTGACCTGCAGTGAGGAAAAATTGAGTTAGTACATTTCAAACATGAAAAAGGTCATTTTATAATCAACATGAAAAAGCAATATTAGAAAAGTAAAAAACACAAAAAAATGCTTACCGAAGAAAGAAAATGTATCGTGCACGGGACCCTCCACCCTGCCCTGTGCTGCAACTGAAGTCCCTCTCTCCAAAAATGTACTCAGTGGGACCGTAATGTTGCAACCACACACAAGTTGACCTGCTGTGAGGAAAAATCGAGTTAGTACTTTTGAAACAGGGAAAAGGTCATTTTATAATCAACATGAAAAACCAAAATTCCAAAAGCATGAAACACAAAAAGATGCTTACCGAAGAAAGAAAATGTATCGTGCATGGCACCCTCCACCCTGCCCTGTGGGTCAACTGAGGTCCCTCTCCCCAAAAATGTACTCAATGGGACCGTAATGTTGCAACCACGCTCAAGTTGACCTGATGTGAGGAAAAATCGAGTCAGTACTTTTCAAACATGAAAAAGGTCATTTTATAATCAACATGAAAAACCAAAATTCCAAAAGTATAAAACACAAAAAAAAAGCTTACCGATGAAAGAAAATGTATCATGCACGGCACCCTCCAAACTGCCCTGTGGTGCAACTGATGTCCGTCTCTCCAAAAATGTACTCAATGGGACCGTAATGTTGCAACCACACACAAGTTGACCTGCTGTGAGGAATAATCGAGTTAGTACACTTAAACATGAAAAAGGTCGTTTTTTAATCAAGATGAAAAACCAAAATAACTAAAGTATAAAACACATAAAAATGCTTACCGAAGAAAGAAAATGTATCCTGCACGGCACCCTCCACCCTGCCCTGTGGTGCAACTGATGTCCCTCTCTCCGAAAATGTACTCAATGGGACTGTCATGTTGCAACCACACACAAGTT
This sequence comes from Schistocerca serialis cubense, assembly GCF_023864345.2. NCBI lineage: Eukaryota > Metazoa > Arthropoda > Insecta > Orthoptera > Acrididae > Schistocerca > Schistocerca serialis. Next base: position 6,300,577 of record NC_064644.1, read on the forward strand.
GACCTGCAGTGAGGAAAAATTGAGTTAGTACATTTCAAACATGAAAAAGGTCATTTTATAAACAATATGAAAAACCAATATTCCAAAAGTAAAAAACACAAAAAAATGCTTACCGAAGAAAGAAAATGTATCGTGCATGGCACCCTCCACCCTGCCCTGTGGTGCAAGTGTAGTCCCTCTCTCCAAAAATGTACTCAATGGGACCGAATTGTTGCAACCACACACAAGTTGACCTGCTGTGAGGAAAAATTGAGTTAGTACATTTCAAACATGAAAAAGGTCATTTTATAATCAACATGAAAAACCAAAATTGCAAAAGTATAAAACACAAAAAAATGCTTACCGAAGAAAGAAAATGTATCGTGCACGGCACCCTCCATCCTGCCCTGTGGTGCTACTGAAGTCCCTCTCTCCAAAAATGTACTCAATGGGACCGTAATGTTGCAACCACACATAAGTTGACCTGCTGTGAGGAAAAATTGAGTTAGTTTCTTTCAAACATGAATAAGGTCATCTTATAATCAACATGCAAAACCAAAATTCCAAAAGTATAAAACACAAAAGAAAGCTTACCGAAGAAAGAAAATGTATCGTGCACGGCACCCTCCACCCTGCCCTGTGGTGCTACTGAAGTCCGTCTCTCCAAAAATGTACTCAATGGGACCGTAATGTTGCAAACACGCTCAAGTTGACCTGCTGTGAGGAAAAATCGAATTAGTGTATTTCAAACATGAAAAAGGTCATTTTATAATCAACATGAAAAACCAATATTCCAAAAGTAAAAAACACAAAAAAATGCTTACCGAAGAAAGAAAATGTATCGTGCACGGCACCCTCCAACCTGCCCCGTGGTGCAACTGAAGTCCCTCTCTCCAAAAATGTACTCAATGGGACCGTAATGTTGCAACCACACACAAGTTGACCTGCTGTGAGGAAAAATCGAGTTAGTACATTTCAAACAGGGAAAAGGCCACTTTATAATCAACATGAAAAACCAAAATTCCAAAAGTATGAAACACAAAAAAATGCTTACCGAAGAAAGAAAATGTATCGTGCATGGCACCCTCCACCCTGCCCTGTGGTGCAACTGAGGTCCCTCTCCCAAAAAATGTACTCAATGGGACCGTAATGTTGCAACCACGCTCAAGTTGACCTGATGTGAGAAAAAATCGAGTTAGTACATTTCAAACATGAAAAAGGTCATTTTATAAGCAACATGAAAAACCAAAATTCCAAAAGTATAAAACACAAAAAAATGCTTACCGAAGAAAGAAAATATATCGTGCATGGCACCCTCCATCCTGCCCTATGGTGCAACTGATGTCCCTCCCTCCAAAAATGTTCTCAATGGGACCGTAATGTTGCAACCACACACAAGTTGACCTGCTGTGAGGAAAAATTGAGTTAGTACATTTCAAACATGAAAAAGGTCATTTTATAATCAACATGAAAAACCAAAATTCCAAAAGCGTAAAAAACGAAAAGAAGCTTACCGAAGAAAGATAATGTATCGTGCACCGCACCAGTGGTGCAACTGATGTCCCTCTCTCCAAAAATGTACTCAATGGGACTGTAAAATTGCAACCACACACAAGTTGATCTGCTGTGAGGAAAAATTGAATTAGTACATTTCAAACAGGGAAAAGGTCATTTTATAATCAACATGAAAAACCAAAATTCCAAAAGTATAAAACAGAAAAAAATGCTTGCCGAAGAAAGACAATGTATCGTGCATGGCACCCTCCATCCTGCCCTGTGGTGCAACTGATGTCCCTCTCTCCAAAAATGTACTCAATGGGACCGTAATGTTGCAACCACACACAAGTTGAACTGCTGTAAGGAAAAATTGAGTTAACACATTTCAAACATGGAAAAGGTCATTTTATAATCAACATGAAAAACGAAAATTCCAAAAGTATAAAAAACAAAAAAATGTTTACCGAAGAAAGAAAACATATCATGCACGGCACCCTCCACCTTGCCCTGTGGTGCAACTGAAGTCCCTCTCTCCAAAAATGTACTCAATGGGACCATAATGTTACAACCACACACAGGCTGACCTGCTGTGAGGAAAAATTGAGTTAGTACATTTCAAACATGAAAAAGGTCATTTTATAATTAACATGAAAAAACCAAAATTTCAAAAGTATAAAACACAAAAAAATGCTTACTGAAGTAAGAAAATGTATCACGCACCGCACCCTCCACCCTGCCCTGTGGTGCAACTGATGTCCCTCTCTCCAAAAATGTACTCAATGGGACCGTAATGTAGCAACCACACACAAGTTGACCTGCTGTGAGGAAAAATTGAGTTAGTACATTTCAAAAATGAAAAAGGTCATTTTATAATCAACATGAAAAACCAAAATTCCAAAAGTATAAAAAATCAAAAAATGCTTACCGAAGAAATAAAATGTATCATGCACCGCACCTGTGGTGCAAATGATGTCCCTCTCTCCAAAAATGTACTCAATGGGACCGTAATGTTGCAACCACACACAAGTTGTCCTGCTGTGAAGAAAAATCAAGTTAGTACATTTCAAACAGGAAAAAGGTCATTTTATAATCAACATGAAAAACCAAAATTCCAAAAGTATAAAACAGAAAAAAATGCTTGCCGAAGAAAGACAATGTATCGTGCATGGCACCCTCCATCCTGCCCTGTGGTGCAACTGATGTCCCTCTCTCCAAAAATGTACTCAATGGGACCGTAATGTTGCAACCACACACAAGTTGAACTGCTGTAAGGAAAAATTGAGTTAACACATTTCAAACATGGAAAAGGTCATTTTATAATCAACATGAAAAACCAAAATTCCAAAAGTATAAAAAACAAAAAAATGTTTACCGAAGAAAGACAACATATCATGCACGGCACCCTCCACCTTGCCCTGTGGTGCAACTGAAGTCCCTCTCTCCAAAAATGTACTCAATGGGACCATAATGTTACAACCACACACAGGCTGACCTGCTGTGAGGAAAAATTGAGTTAGTACATTTCAAACATGAAAAAGGTCATTTTATAATTAACATGAAAAAACCAAAATTTCAAAAGTATAAAACACAAAAAAATGCTTACCGAAGAAAGAAAATGTATCACGCACCGCACCCTCCACCCTGGCCTGTGGTGCAACTGATGTCCCTCTCTCCAAAAATGTACTCAATGGGACCGTAATGTAGCAACCACACACAAGTTGACCTGCTGTGAGGAAAAGTTGAGTTAGTACATTTCAAACATGAAAAAGGTCATTTTATAATCAACATGAAAAACCAAAATTCCAAAAGTATAAAAAATCAAAAAATGCTTACCGAAGAAATAAAATGTATCATGCACCGCACCTGTGGTGCAAATGATGTCCCTCTCTCCAAAAATGTACTCAATGGGACCGTAATGTTGCAACCACACACAAGTTGACCAGCTGTGAGGAAAAATTGAGTTAGTATATTTCAAACATGAATAAGGTCATTTTATAATCAACATGAAAAACCAAAACTCCAAAAGTATAAAACACAAAAAAATGCTTACCGAAGAAAGAAAATGTATCGTGCACGGCACCCTCCACCCTGCCCTGTGGTGCTACTGAAGTCCCTCTCTCCAAAAATGTACTCAATGGGACCGTAATGTTGAAACCACACATAAGTTGACCAGCTGTGAGGAAAAATTGAGTTAGTATATTTCAAACATGAATAAGGTCATTTTATAATCAACATGAAAAACCAAAACTCCAAAAGTATAAAACACAAAAAAATGCTTACCGAAGAAAGAAAATGTTTCCTGCACGGCACCCTGCACCCTGCCCTGTGGTGCAACTTATGTCCCTCTCTCCAAAAATGTACTCAATGGGACCGTAATATTGCAACCACACACAAGTTGACCTGCTGTGAGGAAATAACGAGTTAGTACATCTCAAACATGAAAAAGGTCATTTTATAATCAACATGAAAAACCAATATTCCAAAAGTAAAAAACAAAAAAAAATGCTTACCGAAGAAAGAGAATGTTTCGTGCACGGCACCCTCCACCCTGCCCTGTGAAGCAACTGAAGTCCCTCTCTCCAAATATGTACTCAATGTGACCGTAATGTTGCAACCACACACAAGTTGACCTGCTGTGAGGAAAAATCGAGTTAGTACATTTCAAACATGAAAAAGGTCATTTTATAATCAACATGAAAAACCAAAATTCCAAAAGTATAAAACACAAAAAAATGCTTACCGAAGAAAGAAAATATATCGTGCATGGCACCCTCTATCATGCCCTATGGTGCAACTGATGTCCCTCTCTCCAAAAATGTTCTCAATGGGACCGTAATGTTGCAACCACGCTCTAGTTGACCTGATGTGAGGAAAAATCGAGTTAGTACATTTCAAACATGAAATAGGTCATTTTATAATCAACATGAAAAACCGAAATTCCAAAAGTATAAAACACAAAAAAATGCTTACCGATGAAAGAAAATTTATCGTGCACCGCACCTGTGTTGCAAATTATGTCCCTCTCTCCAAAAATGTACTCAATGGGACCGTAATGTTGCAACCACATACAAGTTGACCTGCTGTGAGGAAAAATCGAGTTAGTACATTTCAAACATGAAAAAGGTCACTTTATAATCAACATGAAAAACCAAGATTCCAAAAGTATAAAACACAAAAAAATACTTACCGAAGAAAGAAAATGTTTCGTGCATGGCACCCTCCAACCTGCCCTGTGGTGCAACTGATGACCGTCTCTCCAAAAATGTACTCAATGGGACCGTAATGTTGCAACCACATACAAGTTGACCTGCTGTGAGGAAAAATCGAGTTAGTACACTTCAAACATGAAAAAGGTCATTTTTTTATCAACATGAAAAACCAAAATTCCTAAAGTATAAAACACAAAAAAATGCTCACCGAAGAAAGAAAATGTATCGTGCACGGCACCCTCCACCCTGCCCTGTGGTGCAACTGATGTCCCTCTCTCCGAAAATGTACTCAATGGGACTGTAAAGTTGCAACCACATACAAGTTGACCTGCAGTGAGGAAAAATTGAGTTAGTACATTTCAAACATGAAAAAGGTCATTTTATAATCAACATGAAAAACCAATATTCCAAAAGTAAAAAACACAAAATAATGCTTACCGAAGAAAGAAAATGTATCGTGCACGGCACCCTCCACCCTGCCCTGTGGTGCAACTGAAGCCCCTCTCTCCAAAAATGTACTCAATGGGACCGTAATGTTGCATCCACACACAAGTTGACCTGCTGTGAGGAAAAATCGAGTTAGTACATTTCAAACAGAGAAAAGGTCATTTTATAATCAACATGAAAAACCAAAATTCCAAAAGTATGAAACACAAAAAAATGCTTACCGAAGAAAAAAATGCATCATGCATGGCACCCTCCACCCTGACCTGTGGTGCAACTGAGGTCCCTCTCCCAAAAAATGTACTCAATGGGACCGTAATGCTGCAACCACCCTCAAGTTGACCTGATGTGAGGAAAAATCGAGTTAGTACATTTCAAACATGAAAAAGGTCATTTTATAATCAACATGAAAACCAAAATTCCAAAAATTTAAAACACAAAAAAATGCTTACCGAAGAAAGAAAATATATCGTGCACGGCACCCTCCACCCTGCCCTGTGGTGCAACTGAAGTCCCTCTCTCCAAAAATGTACTCAATCGGACCGTAATATTGAAACCACACATAAGTTGACCAGCTATGAGGAAAAATTGAGTTGTTTATTTCAAACATGAATAAGGTCATTTTATAATCAACATGAAAAACCAAAACTCCAAAAGTATAAAACACAAAAAAATGCTTACCGATGAAAGAAAATGTATCGCGCATCGCACCTGTGGTGCAAATGATGTCCCTCTCTCCAAAAATGCACTCAATGGGACCGCAATGTTGCAACCACACACAAGTTGACCTGCTGTGAGGAAAAATTGAGTTAGTACATTTCAAACATAAAAAACGTCATTTTAAAACCAACATGAAAAACTAAAATTCCAAAAGTATAAAACACAAAAAATGCTTACCGAAGAAAGAAAATCTATCGTGCACGGCACCCCCCAGCCAGCCCTGTGGTGCTACTGAAGTCCCTCTCTCCAAAAATGTACTCAATGGGACCGTAATGTTGCAACCACATACAAGTTGACCTGCTGTGAGGAAAAATCGAGTTAGTACTTTTCAAACATGAAAAAGGTCATTTTATAATCAACATGAAAAACCAAGATTCCAAAAGTATAAAACACAAAAAAATACTTACCGAAGAAAGAAAATGTATCGTGCACGGCACCCTCCACCCTGCCCTGTGGTGCAACTGTCTTCCCTCTCACCGAAAATGTACTCAATGGGACTGTAAAGTTGCAACCACACACAGGTTGACCTGCAGTGAGGAAAAATTGAGTTTGTACATTTCAAACATGAAAAAGGTCATTTTATAATCAACATGAAAAAGCAATATTAGAAAAGTAGAAAACACAAAAAAATGCTTACCGATAAAAGAAAATGTATCGTGCACGGGATCCTCCACCCTGCCCTGTGCTGCAACTGAAGTCCCTCTCTCCAAAAATGTAAACAATGCGACCGTAATGTTGCAACCACACACAAGTTGACCTGCTGTGAGGAAAAATCGAGTTAGTACATTTGAAACAGGGAAAAGGTCATTTTATAATCAACATGAAAAACCAAAATTCCAAAAGCATGAAACACAAAAAGATGCTTACCGAAGAAAGAAAATGTATCGTGCATGGCACCCTCCACCCTGCCCTGTGGTGCAACTGAAGTCCCTCTCCCCAAAAATGTACTCAATGGGACCGTAATGTTGCAACCACGCTCAAGTTGACCTGATGTGAGGAAAAATCGAGTCAGTACTTTTCAAACATGAAAAAGGTCATTTTATAATCAACATGAAAAACCAAAATTCCAAAAGTATAAAACACAAAAAAAAAGCTTACCGATGAAAGAAAATGTATCATGCACGGCACCCTCCAACCTGCCCTGTGGTGCAACTGATGTCCGTCTCTCCAAAAATGTACTCAATGGGACCGTAATGTTGCAACCACACACAAGTTGACCTGCTGTGAGGAATAATCGAGTTAGTACACTTCAAACATGAAAAAGGTCGTTTTTTAATCAAGATGAAAAACCAAAATAACTAAAGTATAAAACACATAAAAATGCTTACCGAAGAAAGAAAATGTATCCTGCACGGCACCCTCCACCCTGCCCTGTGGTGCAACTGATGTCCCTCTCTCCGAAAATGTACTCAATGGGACTGTCATGTTGCAACCACACACAAGTTGACCTGCAGTGAGGAAAAATTGAGTTAGTACATTTCAAACATGAAAAAGGTCATTTTATAATCAATATGAAAAACCAATATTCCAAAAGTAAAAAACACAAAAAAATGCTTACCGAAGAAAGAAAATGTATCGTGCATGGCACCCTCCACCCTGCCCTGTGGTGCAAGTGTAGTCCCTCTCTCCAAAAATGTACTCAATGGGACCGTAATGTTGCAACCAGACACAAGTTGACCTGCTGTGAGGAAAAATGAGTTAGTACATTTCAAACAGGAAAAAGGTCATTTTATAATCAACATGCAAAACCAAAATTCCAAAAGTATAAAACACAAAAAGATGCTTACCGAAGAAAGAAAACGTATCGTGCACGGCACCCTCCACCCTGCCCTGTGGTGCTACTGAAGTCCCTCTCTCCAAAAATGTACTCAATGGGACCGTAATGTTGCAACCACACATAAGTTGACCTGCTGTGAGGAAAAATTGAGTTAGTTTATTTCAAACATGAATAAGGTCATCTTATAATCAACATGAAAAACCAAAATTCCAAAAGTATAAAACACAAAAAAAAGCTTACCGAAGAAAGAAAATGTATCATGCACGGCACCCTCCAACCTGCCCTGTGGTGCAACTGATGTCCGTCTCTCCAAAAATGTACTCAATGGGACCGTAATGTTGCAACCACACACAAGTTGACCTGCTGTGAGGAATAATCGAGTTAGTACACTTCAAACATTGAAAAGGTCGTTTTTTAATCAAGATGAAAAACCAAAATAACTAAAGTATAAAACACATAAAAATGCTTACCGAAGAAAGAAAATGTATCCTGCACGGCACCCTCCACCCTGCCCTGTGGTGCAACTGATGTCCCTCTCTCCGAACATGTACTCAATGGGACTGTCATGTTGCAACCACACACAAGTTGACCTGCAGTGAGGAAAAATTGAGTTAGTACATTTCAAACATGAAAAAGGTCATTTTATAATCAATATGAAAAACCAATATTTCAAAAGTAAAAAACACAAAAAAATGCTTACCGAAGAAAGAAAATGTATCGTGCATGGCACCCTCCAAACTGCCCTGTGGTGCAAGTGTAGTCCCTCTCTCCAAAAATGTACTCAATGGGACCGTAATGTTGCAACCACACACAAGTTGACCTGCTGTGAGGAAAAATTGAGTTAGTACATTTCAAACATGAAAAAGGTCATTTTATAATCAACATGAAAAACCAAAATTCCAAAAGTATAAAACACAAAAAAATGCTTACCGAAGAAAGAAAATGTATCGTGCACGGCACCCTCCACCCTGCCCTGTGGTGCTACTGAAGTCCCTCTCTCCAAAAATGTACTCAATGGGACCGTAATGTTGCAACCACACATAAGTTGACCTGCTGTGAGGAAAAATTGAGTTAGTTTATTTCAAACATGAATAAGGTCATCTTATAATCAACATGCAAAACCAATATTCCAAAAGTAAAAAACACAAAAAAATGCTTACCGAAGAAAGAAAATGTATCGTGCACGGCACCCTCCAACCTGCCCTGTGGTGCAACTGAAGTCCCTCTCTCCAAAAATAAACTCAATGGGACCGTAATGTTGCAACCACACACAAGTTGACCTGCTGTGAGGAAAAATCGAGTTAGTACATTTCAAACAGGGAAAAGGCCACTTTATAATCAACATGAAAAACCAAAATTCCAAAAGTATGAAACACAAAAAAATGCTTACCGAAGAAAGAAAATGTATCGTGCATGGCACCCTCCACCCTGCCCTGTGGTGCGACTGAGGTCCCTCTCCCAAAAAATGTACTCAATGGGACCGTAATGTTGCAACCACGCTCAAGTTGACCTGATGTGAGAAAAAATCGAGTTAGTACATTTCAAACATGAAAAAGGTCATTTTATAATCAACATGAAAAACCAAAATTCCAAAAGTATAAAACACAAAAAAATGCTTACCGAAGAAAGAAAATATATCGTGCATGGCACCCTCCATCCTGCCCTATGGTGCAACTGATGTCCCTCTCTCCAAAAATGTTCTCAATGGGACCGTAATGTTGCAACCACACACAAGTTGACCTGCTGTGAGGAAAAATTGAGTTAGTACATTTCAAACATGAAAAAGGTCATTTTATAATCAACATGAAAAACCAAAATTCCAAAAGCGTAAAAAACGAAAAGAAGCTTACCGAAGAAAGATAATGTATCGTGCACCGCACCAGTGGTGCAACTGATGTCCCTCTCTCCAAAAATGTACTCAATGGGACTGTAAAATTGCAACCACACACAAGTTGATCTGCTGTGAGGAAAAATTGAATTAGTACATTTCAAACAGGGAAAAGGTCATTTTATAATCAACACGAAAAACCAAAATTCCAAAAGTATGAAGCACAAAAAAATGCTTACCGAAGAAAGAAAATGTATCTTGCATGGCAACCTCCACCCTGCCCTGTGGTGCAACTGAAGTCCCTCTCCACAAAAATGTACTCAATGGGACCGTAATGTTGCAACCACGCTCAAGTGTACCTGATGTGAGGAAAAATCGAATTAGTACATTTCAAACATGAAAAAGGTCATTTTATAATCAACATGAAAAACCAAAATTCCAAAAGTATAAAACACAAAAAAATGCTTACCGAAGAAAGAAAATATATCGTGCATGGCACCCTCCATCCTGCCCTATGGTGCAACTGATGTCCCTCTCTCCAAAAATGTTCTCAATGGGACCGTAATGTTGCAACCTCACACAAGTTGACCTGCTGTGACGAAAAATTGAGTTAGTACATTTCAAACATGAAAAAGGTCATTTTATAATCAACATGAAAGACCAAAATAACTAAAGTATAAAACACAAAAAAATGCTTACCGAAGAAAGAAAATGTATCCTGCACGGCACCCTCCACCCCGCCCTGTGGTGCAACTGATGTCCCTCTCTGCGAAAATGTACTCAATGGGACTGTCATGTTGCAACCACACACAAGTTGACCTGCAGTGAGGAAAAATTGAGTTAGTACATTTCAAACATGAAAAAGGTCATTTTATAATCAACATGAAAAACCAATATTCCAAAAGTAAAAAACACAAAAAAATGCTTACCGAAGAAAGGAAATGTATCGTGCATGGCACCATCCACCCTGCCCTGTGGTGCAACTGAAGTCCCTCTCTCCAAAAATGTACTCAATGGGACCGTAATGTTGCAACCACACACAAGTTGATCTGCTGTGAGGAAAAATCGAGTTAGTATGTTTCAAACAGGAGAAAGGTCATATCATAATCAACATGCAAAACCAAAATTCCAAAAGTATAAAACACAAAAAAATGCTTACCGAAGAAAGAGAATGTACCGTGCACGGTACCCTCCACCAGGCCCTGTGGTGCAACTTTAGTCCCTCTCTCCAAAAATGTACTCAATGGGACCGTAATGTGCAAACACGCTCAAGTTGACCTGCTGTGAGGAAAAATCGAGTAAGTACATTTCAAACATGAAAAAGGTCATTTTATAATCAACATTAAAAACCAAAATTCCAAAAGTATAAAACACAAAAAAATGCTTACCGAAAAAGAAAATGTATCGTGCATGACACCCTCCATCCTGCGCTGTGGTGCAACTGATGTCCCTCTCTCCAAAACTGTACTCAATGGGACCGTAATGTTGCAACCACACACAAGTTGACCTGCTGTGAGGAAAAATTGAGTTAGTACATTTCAATCATGAAAAAGGTCATTTTATAATCAACATGAAAAACCAATATTCCCAAAGTAATAAGCACAAAAAAATGCTTACCGAAGAAAGGAAATGTATCGTGCATGGCACCCTCCACCCTGCCCTGTGGTGCAACTGAAGTCCCTCTGTCCAAAAATGTACTCAATTGGACCGTAATGTTGCAACCACACACAAGTTGTCCTGCTGTGAAGAAAAATCAAGTTAGTACATTTCAAACAGGAAAAAGGTCATTTTATAATCAACATGAAAAACCAAAATTCCAAAAGTATAAAACAGAAAAAAATGCTTGACGAAGAAAGACAATGTATCGTGCATGGCACCCTCCATCCTGCCCTGTGGTGCAACTGATGTCCCTCTCTCCAAAAATGTACTCAATGGGACCGTAATGTTGCAACCACACACAAGTTGACCTGCTGTAAGGAAAAATTGAGTTAACACATTTCAAACATGGAAAAGGTCATTTTATAATCAACATGAAAAAAGAAAATTCCAAAAGTATAAAAAACAAAAAAATGCTTACCGAAGAAAGAAAACATATCATGCACGGCACCCTCCACCTTGCCCTGCGGTGCAACTGAAGTCCCTCTCCCCAAAAATGTACTTAATGGGACCATAATGTTACAACCACACACAGGCTGACCTGCTGTGAGGAAAAATTGAGTTAGTACATTTCAAACATGAAAAAGGTCATTTTATAATTAACATGAAAAAACCAAAATTTCAAAAGTATAAAACACAAAAAAATGCTTACCGAAGTAAGAAAATGTATCACGCACCGCACCCTCCACCCTGCCCTGTGGTGCAACTGATGTCCCTCTCTCCAAAAATGTACTCAATGGGACCGTAATGTAGCAACCACACACAAGTTGACCTGCTGTGAGGAAAAATTGAGTTAGTACATTTCAAAAATGAAAAAGGTCATTTTATAATCAACATGAAAAACCAAAATTCCAAAAGTATAAAAAAATCTAAAAATGCTTACCGAAGAAATAAAATGTATCATGCACCGCACCTGTGGTGCAAATGATGTCCCTCTCTCCAAAAATGTACTCAATGGGACCGTAATGTTGCAACCACACACAAGTTGACCTGCTGTGAGGAAAAATTAAGTTAGTACATTTCAATCATGAAAAAGGTCATTTTATAATCAACATGAAAAACCAAAATTCCAAAAGTATAAAAAACAAAAAAATGCTTACCGAAGAAAGAAAATGTATCGTGCACGGCACCCTCCACCCTGCCTTGTGGTGCAACTGAAGTCCCTCTTTCCAAATATGTACTCAATGGGACCGTAATGTTGCAACCACACACAAGTTGACCTGCAGTGAGGAAAAATTGAGTTAGTACATTTCAAACAGGAAAATGGTCATTTTATGATCAACATGAAAAACCAAATTTCCAAAAGTATAAGACACAAATAAATGCTTACCGAAGAAAGAAAATGTATCGTGCACCACACCCTCCACCCTGCCCTGTGGTGCAACTGAAGTCCCTCTCTCCAAAAATGTACTCAATGGGACCGTAATGTTGCAACCACACACAAGTTGACCTGCTGTGAGGAAAAATTGAGTTAGTACATTTCAAACATGAAAAGGGTCATTTTATAATCAACATCAAAAAACAAAATTCCAAAACTCTAAAACTCAAAAAAATGCTTACCGAAGAAAGAAAATGTATCGTGCACGGCACCCTCCACCCTGCCCTGTGGTGCAACTGAGGTCCCTCTCTCCAAAAATGTACTCAATGGGACCGTAATGTTGCAACCACTTACAAGTTGACCTGCTGTGAGGAAAAATTGAGTTAGTACATTTCGAACATGAAAAAGGTCATTTTATAATCAACATCAAAAACCAAAATTTCAAATGTATAAAACACAAAAAAATGCTTACCGAAGAAAGAAAATGTATCACGCACCGCACCCTCCACCCTGCCCTGTGGTGCAACTGATGTCCCTCTCTCCAAAAATGTACTCAATGGGACCGTAATGTAGCAACCACACGCAAGTTGACCTGCTGTGAGGAAAAATTGAGTTAGTACATTTCAAAAATGAAAAAGGTCATTTTATAATCAACATGAAAAACCAAAATTCCAAAAGTATAAAAAATCAAAAAATGCTTACCGAAGAGAGAAAATGTATCGTCCACCGCACCTGTGGTGCAAATGATGTCCCTCTCTCCAAAAATGTACTCAATGGGACCGTAATGTTGCAACCACACACAAGTTGACCTGCTGTGAGGAAAAATTAAGCTAACACATTTCAAACATGAAAAAGGTCATTTTATAATCAACATGAAAAACCAAAATTCCAAAAGTATAAAAAACGAAAAAAAGCTTACCGAGGAAAGAAAATGTATCGTGCACGGAACCCCCACCCTGCCCTTTGGTGCAACTGATATCCCTCTCTCCAAAAATGTACTCAATGGGACCGTAATGTTGCAACCAGACACAAGTTGACCTGCTGTGAGGAAAATTCGAGTTAGTACATTTAGAACATGAAAAATGTCATTTTATAATTAACATTAAAAACCAAAATTCCAAAAGAATAAAACATATAAAAATGCATACCGAAGAAAGAAAATGTATCGTGCACGGCACCCTCCACCCTGCCCTGTGGTGCAACTGAAGTCCCTCTCTCCAAAAATGTACTCAATGGGACCGTAATGTTGCAACCACACACAAGTTGACCTGCTGTGAGGAAAAATTGAGTTAGTACATTTCAAACATGAAAAAGGTCATTTTATAATCATCATGAAAAACCAAAATTCCAAAGGTATAAAACACAAAAAAATGCTTACCGAGGAAAGAAAATGTATGGTGCACGGCACCCTCCACCCTGCCCTGTGGTGCAACTGAAGTCCTTCTCTCCAAAAATGTACTCAGTGGGACCGTAATGTGGCAACTACACACAAGTTGACCTGCTGTGAGGAAAAATTGAGTTAGCACATTTCAAACATGAAAAAGGTCATTTTATAATCAACATGAAAAACAAAAATTCCAAAAGTATAAAACACAAAAAAATGCTTACCGAAGAAAGAAAATGTATTGTGCTCGGCACCCTCCACCCTGCCCTGTGGTGCAACTGATGTCCCTCTCTCCAAAAATGTACTCAATGGGACCATAATGTTGCAACCACACACAAGTTGACCTGCTGTGAGAAAAAATTGAGTTAGTACATTTCAAACATGAAGAAGGTCATTTTATAATCAACATGGAAAACCAAAATTCCAAAAGTATAAAAAACAAAAAAATGCTTACCGAAAAAAGAAAATTTATCATGCACCGCACCAGTGGTGCAAATGATGTCCCTCTCTCCATACATGAACTCAATGGGACCGTATGTTGCAATCACACACAAGTTGACCTGCTTTGAGGAAAAATTGAGTTAGTACATTTCAAACATGAAGAAGGTCATTTTATAATCAACATGAAAAACAAAAATTCCTAAAGTATAAAACACAAAAAAATGCTTACCGAAGAAGGAAAATGTACCGTGCACGGCACCCTCCACCCTGCCCTAAGGTGCAACTGATGACCCTCTCCGCAAACATTTACTCAATGGGACCGTAATGTTGCAACACCACACAAGTTGAACTGCTGTGAGGAAAATTGAGTTAGTATATTTCAAACATGAAAAAGGTCATTTTATAGTCAACATGAAAAACCAGAATTCCAAAAGAATAAACCAACAAAAATGCTTACCGAAGAAAGAAAATGTATCGTGCACGGCACCTTCCCCCCTGCCCTGTGGTGCAACTGATGTCCCTCTCACCAAAAATGTACTCAATGGGACCGTAATGTTGCAACTACACACAAGTTGACCTGCTGTGAGAAAAAATTGAGTTAGTACATTACAAACATGAAAAAGGTCATTTGACAATCAACATGAAAAACCAAAATTCCAAAAGTATAAAAAACAAAAAAATGCTTACCGAAAAAAGAAAATTTATCATGCACCGCACCTGTGGTGCAAGTGATGTCCCTCTCTCCAAAAATGAACTCAATGGGACCATAATGTTGCAACCACACACAAGTTAACCTGCTGTGAGGAAAAATTGAGTTAGCACATTTCAAACATGAAAAAGGTCATTTTATAATCAACATGAAAAACCAAAATTCCAAAGGTATAAAACACAAAAAAATGCTTACCGAGGAAAGAAAATGTATGGTGCACGGCACCCTCCACCCTGCCCTGTGGTGCAACTGAAGTCCTTCTCTCCAAAAATGTACTCAGTGGGACCGTAATGTGGCAACTACACACAAGTTGACCTGCTGTGAGGAAAAATTGAGTTAGCACATTTCAAACATGAAAAAGGTCATTTTATAATCAACATGAAAAACAAAAATTCCAAAAGTATAAAACACAAAAAAATGCTTACCGAAGAAAGAAAATGTATTGTGCTCGGCACCCTCCACCCTGCCCTGTGGTGCAACTGATGTCCCTCTCTCCAAAAATGTACTCAATGGGACCATAATGTTGCAACCACACACAAGTTGACCTGCTGTGAGAAAAAATTGAGTTAGTACATTTCAAACATGAAGAAGGTCATTTTATAATCAACATGGAAAACCAAAATTCCAAAAGTATAAAAAACAAAAAAATGCTTACCGAAAAAAGAAAATTTATCATGCACCGCACCAGTGGTGCAAATGATGTCCCTCTCTCCATACATGAACTCAATGGGACCGTATGTTGCAATCACACACAAGTTGACCTGCTGTGAGGAAAAATTGAGTTAGTACATTTCAAACATGAAGAAGGTCATTTTATAATCAACATGAAAAACAAAAATTCCTAAAGTATAAAACACAAAAAAATGCTTACCGAAGAAGGAAAATGTACCGTGCACGGCACCCTCCACCCTGCCCTAAGGTGCAACTGATGACCCTCTCCGCAAACATTTACTCAATGGGACCGTAATGTTGCAACACCACACAAGTTGAACTGCTGTGAGGAAAATTGAGTTAGTATATTTCAAACATGAAAAAGGTCATTTTATAGTCAACATGAAAAACCAGAATTCCAAAAGAATAAACCAACAAAAATGCTTACCGAAGAAAGAAAATGTATCGTGCACGGCACCTTCCCCCCTGCCCTGTGGTGCAACTGATGTCCCTCTCACCAAAAATGTACTCAATGGGACCGTAATGTTGCAACTACACACAAGTTGACCTGCTGTGAGAAAAAATTGAGTTAGTACATTACAAACATGAAAAAGGTCATTTGACAATCAACATGAAAAACCAAAATTCCAAAAGTATAAAAAACAAAAAAATGCTTACCGAAAAAAGAAAATTTATCATGCACCGCACCTGTGGTGCAAGTGATGTCCCTCTCTCCAAAAATGAACTCAATGGGACCATAATGTTGCAACCACACACAAGTTAACCTGCTGTGAGGAAAAATTGAGTTAGTACGTTTCAAACATGAAAAAGGTCATTTTATAATCAACATGAAAAACCAAAATTCCAAAAGTATAAAACACAAAAAAACGCTTACTGAAGAGAGATAATGTATCGTGCATGCACCGTCCACCCTGTTCTGTGATGCAACTGATGTCCCTCTCTCCAAAAATGTACTTAATGGGACCGTAATGTTACAACCACACACAAGTTGACCTGCTGTGAGGAAAAATTGAGTTAGTACATTTCAAACATGAAAAAGGTCATTTAACAATCAATATGAAAAACTTAAATTCCTAATGCATAAAACACAAAAAAATGCTTACCGAAGAAAGAAAATGTGTTGTGCACAGCACAATCCACCCTGCACTGTGGTGCAACTGATGTCCCTCACTTCAAGAATGTACTCAATGGGACCGTAATGTTGCAACCACACACAAGTTGACCTGCTGTGAGGAAAAATTGAGTTAGTACATTACAAACACGAAAAAGGTCATTTTACAGTCAATATGAAGATCCAAAATTCCAAAAGTATAACACACAAAAAAATGGTTACCGAAGAAACAAAGTTTATCGTGCACGGCACCCTCCACGCTGCCCTGTGGTGCAACTGATGTCCCTCTCTCCAAAAATGTACTCAATGGGACCGTAATGTTGCAACCACACACAAGTTGACCAGCTGTGAGGAAAAATTGAGTTAGTACATTTCAAACATGAAAAAGGTCATTTTACAATCAACATGAAAAACCAAAATTCCAAAAATATAAAACACAAAAAAATGCTTACCGAAGAAAGAAAATGTATCGTGCACCACATCCTCCACCCTGCCCTGTGGTGCAACTGGTGTCCTTCTCTCCAAAAATGTACTCAATGGGACCGTAATGTTGCAACCACACACAAGTTGACCTGCTGTGAGGAAAAATTCAGTTAGTACATTTCAAAAATGAAGAAGGTCATTTTATAATCAACATGAAAAACCAAAATTCCAAAAGTATAAAACACAAAAAAATGCTTATCGAAGAAAGAAAATGTACTGTGCACGGCACCCTCCACACTGCCCTGTGGTGCAACTGATGTCCCTCTATCCAAAAATGTACTCAATGGGACCATAATGTTGCAACCACACACAAGTTGACCTGCTGTGAGGAAAAATTGATTTGGTACACTTCAAACATGAAAAAGGTCATTTTATAATCAACATGAAAAACCAAAATTTCAAAAGTATAAAGAATCAAAAAATGCTTACCGAAGAAAGAAATTGTATCGTGCACGGCACCCTCCACCCTGCCCTGTGGTGCACTTGATGGCCCTCTCTCAGAAAATCTACTCAATGGGACCGTAATGTTGCAACCACACACAAGTTGACCTGCAGTGAGGAAAAATTGAGTTAGTACATTTCCAACATGAAAAATGTCATTGCATAATCAACATTAAAAACCAAAATTCCAAAAGAATAAAAAACAAAAAAATGCTTACCGCAGAAAGAAAATGTATCGTGCACGGCACCCTCCACCCTGCCCTGTGGTGCAACTGATGTCCCTCTCTCCAAACATGTACTCAATGGGACCGTAATCTTGCAACCACACACAAGTTGACCTGCTGTGAGGAAAAATTGAGTTAGTACATTTCAAGCGTGAAATAGTTCATTTTATAATCAACATGAAAAACCAAAATTCCAAAAGTATAAAACACAAAAAAAAGCCTACCGAAGAAAGAAAATGTATCGTGCACGAAACCCTCCACCCTGCCCTGTGGTGCAACTGAAGTCCTTCTCTCCAAAAATGTGCTCAATGGGACCGTAATGTGGCAACTACACACAAGTTGACCTGCTGTGAGGAAAAATTGAGTTAGTACACTTCAATCATGTAAAAGGTCATTTTATAATCAACATGAAAAACCAAAATTCCAAAACTATAAAACACAAAAAAATGCCTACCGAAGAAAGAAAATGTATCGTGCACTGCACCCTCCACCCTGCCCAGTGGTGCAACTGATGTCCCTCTCTCCAAAAATGTTCTCAATGGGACCGTAATGTTGCAACCACACACAAGTTGACCTGCTGTGAGGAAAAATTGAGTTAGTACATTTCAAACATGAAAAAGGTCATTTTATAATCAACATGAAAAACCAAAATTCCAAAAGCGTAAAAAACGAAAAGAAGCTTACCGAAGAAAGATAATGTATCGTGCACCGCACCAGTGGTGCAACTGATGTCCCTCTCTCCAAAAATGTACTCAATGGGACTGTAAAATTGCAACCACACACAAGTTGATCTGCTGTGAGGAAAAATTGAATTAGTACATTTCAAACAGGGAAAAGGTCATTTTATAATCAACATGAAAAACCAAAATTCCAAAAGTATGAAACACAAAAAAATGCTTACCGAAGAAAGAAAATGTATCTTGCATGGCAACCTCCACCCTGCCCTGTGGTGCAACTGAAGTCCCTCTCCACAAAAATGTACTCAATGGGACCGTAATGTTGCAACCACGCTCAAGTGTACCTGATGTGAGGAAAAATCGAATTAGTACATTTCAAACATGAAAAAGGTCATTTTATAATCAACATGAAAAACCAAAATTCCAAAAGTATAAAACACAAAAAAATGCTTACCGAAGAAAGAAAATATATCGTGCATGGCACCCTCCATCCTGCCCTATGGTGCAACTGATGTCCCTCTCTCCAAAAATGTTCTCAATGGGACCGTAATGTTGCAACCACACACAAGTTGACCTGCTGTGAGGAAAAATTGAGTTAGTACATTTCAAACATGAAAAAGGTCATTTTATAATCATCATGAAAAACCAAAATTCCAAAGGTATAAAACACAAAAAAATGCTTACCGAGGGAAGAAAATGTATGGTGCACGGCACCCTCCACCCTGCCCTGTGGTGCAACTGAAGTCCTTCTCTCCAAAAATGTACTCAGTGGGACCGTAATGTGGCAACTACACACAAGTTGACCTGCTGTGAGGAAAAATTGAGTTAGCACATTTCAAACATGAAAAAGGTCATTTTATAATCAACATGAAAAACAAAAATTCCAAAAGTATAAAACACAAAAAAATGCTTACCGAAGAAAGAAAATGTATTGTGCTCGGCACCCTCCACCCTGCCCTGTGGTGCAACTGATGTCCCTCTCTCCAAAAATGTACTCAATGGGACCATAATGTTGCAACCACACACAAGTTGACCTGCTGTGAGAAAAAATTGAGTTAGTACATTTCAAACATGAAGAAGGTCATTTTATAATCAACATGGAAAACCAAAATTCCAAAAGTATAAAAAACAAAAAAATGCTTACCGAAAAAAGAAAATTTATCATGCACCGCACCAGTGGTGCAAATGATGTCCCTCTCTCCATACATGAACTCAATGGGACCGTATGTTGCAATCACACACAAGTTGACCTGCTGTGAGGAAAAATTGAGTTAGTACATTTCAAACATGAAGAAGGTCATTTTATAATCAACATGAAAAACAAAAATTCCTAAAGTATAAAACACAAAAAAATGCTTACCGAAGAAGGAAAATGTACCGTGCACGGCACCCTCCACCCTGCCCTAAGGTGCAACTGATGACCCTCTCCGCAAACATTTACTCAATGGGACCGTAATGTTGCAACACCACACAAGTTGAACTGCTGTGAGGAAAATTGAGTTAGTATATTTCAAACATGAAAAAGGTCATTTTATAGTCAACATGAAAAACCAGAATTCCAAAAGAATAAACCAACAAAAATGCTTACCGAAGAAAGAAAATGTATCGTGCACGGCACCTTCCCCCCTGCCCTGTGGTGCAACTGATGTCCCTCTCACCAAAAATGTACTCAATGGGACCGTAATGTTGCAACTACACACAAGTTGACCTGCTGTGAGAAAAAATTGAGTTAGTACATTACAAACATGAAAAAGGTCATTTGACAATCAACATGAAAAACCAAAATTCCAAAAGTATAAAAAACAAAAAAATGCTTACCGAAAAAAGAAAATTTATCATACACCGCACCTGTGGTGCAAGTGATGTCCCTCTCTCCAAAAATGAACTCAATGGGACCATAATGTTGCAACCACACACAAGTTAACCTGCTGTGAGGAAAAATTGAGTTAGTACGTTTCAAACATGAAAAAGGTCATTTTATAATCAACATGAAAAACCAAAAGTTCCAAAAGTATAAAACACAAAAAAACGCTTACTGAAGAGAGATAATGTATCGTGCATGCACCGTCCACCCTGTTCTGTGATGCAACTGATGTCCCTCTCTCCAAAAATGTACTTAATGGGACCGTAATGTTACAACCACACACAAGTTGACCTGCTGTGAGGAAAAATTGAGTTAGTACATTTCAAACATGAAAAAGGTCATTTAACAATCAATATGAAAAACTTAAATTCCTAATGCATAAAACACAAAAAAATGCTTACCGAAGAAAGAAAATGTGTTGTGCACAGCACAATCCACCCTGCACTGTGGTGCAACTGATGTCCCTCACTTCAAGAATGTACTCAATGGGACCGTAATGTTGCAACCACACACAAGTTGACCTGCTGTGAGGAAAAATTGAGTTAGTACATTACAAACACGAAAAAGGTCATTTTACAGTCAATATGAAGATCCAAAATTCCAAAAGTATAACACACAAAAAAATGGTTACCGAAGAAACAAAGTTTATCGTGCACGGCACCCTCCACGCTGCCCTGTGGTGCAACTGATGTCCCTCTCTCCAAAAATGTACTCAATGGGACCGTAATGTTGCAACCACACACAAGTTGACCAGCTGTGAGGAAAAATTGAGTTAGTACATTTCAAACATGAAAAAGGTCATTTTACAATCAACATGAAAAACCAAAATTCCAAAAATATAAAACACAAAAAAATGCTTACCGAAGAAAGAAAATGTATCGTGCACCACATCCTCCACCCTGCCCTGTGGTGCAACTGGTGTCCTTCTCTCCAAAAATGTACTCAATGGGACCGTAATGTTGCAACCACACACAAGTTGACCTGCTGTGAGGAAAAATTCAGTTAGTACATTTCAAAAATGAAGAAGGTCATTTTATAATCAACATGAAAAACCAAAATTCCAAAAGTATAAAACACAAAAAAATGCTTATCGAAGAAAGAAAATGTACTGTGCACGGCACCCTCCACACTGCCCTGTGGTGCAACTGATGTCCCTCTATCCAAAAATGTACTCAATGGGACCATAATGTTGCAACCACACACAAGTTGACCTGCTGTGAGGAAAAATTGATTTGGTACACTTCAAACATGAAAAAGGTCATTTTATAATCAACATGAAAAACCAAAATTTCAAAAGTATAAAGAATCAAAAAATGCTTACCGAAGAAAGAAATTGTATCGTGCACGGCACCCTCCACCCTGCCCTGTGGTGCACTTGATGGCCCTCTCTCAGAAAATCTACTCAATGGGACCGTAATGTTGCAACCACACACAAGTTGACCTGCAGTGAGGAAAAATTGAGTTAGTACATTTCCAACATGAAAAATGTCATTGCATAATCAACATTAAAAACCAAAATTCCAAAAGAATAAAAAACAAAAAAATGCTTACCGCAGAAAGAAAATGTATCGTGCACGGCACCCTCCATCCTGCCCTGTGGTGCAACTGATGTCCCTCTCTCCAAACATGTACTCAATGGGACCGTAATCTTGCAACCACACACAAGTTGACCTGCTGTGAGGAAAAATTGAGTTAGTACATTTCAAGCGTGAAATAGTTCATTTTATAATCAACATGAAAAACCAAAATTCCAAAAGTATAAAACACAAAAAAAAGCCTACCGAAGAAAGAAAATGTATCGTGCACGAAACCCTCCACCCTGCCCTGTGGTGCAACTGAAGTCCTTCTCTCCAAAAATGTGCTCAATGGGACCGTAATGTGGCAACTACACACAAGTTGACCTGCTGTGAGGAAAAATTGAGTTAGTACACTTCAATCATGTAAAAGGTCATTTTATAATCAACATGAAAAACCAAAATTCCAAAACTATAAAACACAAAAAAATGCCTACCGAAGAAAGAAAATGTATCGTGCACTGCACCCTCCACCCTGCCCAGTGGTGCAACTGATGTCCCTCTCTCCAAAAATGTTCTCAATGGGACCGTAATGTTGCAACCACACACAAGTTGACCTGCTGTGAGGAAAAATTGAGTTAGTACATTTCAAACATGAAAAAGGTCATTTTATAATCAACATGAAAAACCAAAATTCCAAAAGCGTAAAAAACGAAAAGAAGCTTACCGAAGAAAGATAATGTATCGTGCACCGCACCAGTGGTGCAACTGATGTCCCTCTCTCCAAAAATGTACTCAATGGGACTGTAAAATTGCAACCACACACAAGTTGATCTGCTGTGAGGAAAAATTGAATTAGTACATTTCAAACAGGGAAAAGGTCATTTTATAATCAACATGAAAAACCAAAATTCCAAAAGTATGAAACACAAAAAAATGCTTACCGAAGAAAGAAAATGTATCTTGCATGGCAACCTCCACCCTGCCCTGTGGTGCAACTGAAGTCCCTCTCCACAAAAATGTACTCAATGGGACCGTAATGTTGCAACCACGCTCAAGTGTACCTGATGTGAGGAAAAATCGAATTAGTACATTTCAAACATGAAAAAGGTCATTTTATAATCAACATGAAAAACCAAAATTCCAAAAGTATAAAACACAAAAAAATGCTTACCGAAGAAAGAAAATATATCGTGCATGGCACCCTCCATCCTGCCCTATGGTGCAACTGATGTCCCTCTCTCCAAAAATGTTCTCAATGGGACCGTAATGTTGCAACCTCACACAAGTTGACCTGCTGTGACGAAAAATTGAGTTAGTACATTTCAAACATGAAAAAGGTCATTTTATAATCAACATGAAAGACCAAAATAACTAAAGTATAAAACACAAAAAAATGCTTACCGAAGAAAGAAAATGTATCCTGCACGGCACCCTACACCCCGCCCTGTGGTGCAACTGATGTCCCTCTCTGCGAAAATGTACTCAATGGGACTGTCATGTTGCAACCACACACAAGTTGACCTGCAGTGAGGAAAAATTGAGTTAGTACATTTCAAACATGAAAAAGGTCATTTTATAATCAACATGAAAAACCAATATTCCAAAAGTAAAAAACACAAAAAAATGCTTACCGAAGAAAGGAAATGTATCGTGCATGGCACCATCCACCCTGCCCTGTGGTGCAACTGAAGTCCCTCTCTCCAAAAATGTACTCAATGGGACCGTAATGTTGCAACCACACACAAGTTGATCTGCTGTGAGGAAAAATCGAGTTAGTATGTTTCAAACAGGAGAAAGGTCATTTCATAATCAACATGCAAAACCAAAATTCCAAAAGTATAAAACACAAAAAAATGCTTACCGAAGAAAGAGAATGTACCGTGCACGGTACCCTCCACCAGGCCCTGTGGTGCAACTTTAGTCCCTCTCTCCAAAAATGTACTCAATGGGACCGTAATGTGCAAACACGCTCAAGTTGACCTGCTGTGAGGAAAAATCGAGTAAGTACATTTCAAACATGAAAAAGGTCATTTTATAATCAACATTAAAAACCAAAATTCCAAAAGTATAAAACACAAAAAAATGCTTACCGAAAAAGAAAATGTATCGTGCATGACACCCTCCATCCTGCGCTGTGGTGCAACTGATGTCCCTCTCTCCAAAACTGTACTCAATGGGACCGTAATGTTGCAACCACACACAAGTTGACCTGCTGTGAGGAAAAATTGAGTTAGTACATTTCAATCATGAAAAAGGTCATTTTATAATCAACATGAAAAACCAATATTCCCAAAGTAATAAGCACAAAAAAATGCTTACCGAAGAAAGGAAATGTATCGTGCATGGCACCCTCCACCCTGCCCTGTGGTGCAACTGAAGTCTTTCTGTCCAAAAATGTACTCAATTGGACCGTAATGTTGCAACCACACACAAGTTGTCCTGCTGTGAAGAAAAATCAAGTTAGTACATTTCAAACAGGAAAAAGGTCATTTTATAATCAACATGAAAAACCAAAATTCCAAAAGTATAAAACAGAAAAAAATGCTTGACGAAGAAAGACAATGTATCGTGCATGGCACCCTCCATCCTGCCCTGTGGTGCAACTGATGTCCCTCTCTCCAAAAATGTACTCAATGGGACCGTAATGTTGCAACCACACACAAGTTGACCTGCTGTAAGGAAAAATTGAGTTAACACATTTCAAACATGGAAAAGGTCATTTTATAATCAACATGAAAAAAGAAAATTCCAAAAGTATAAAAAACAAAAAAATGCTTACCGAAGAAAGAAAACATATCATGCACGGCACCCTCCACCTTGCCCTGCGGTGCAACTGAAGTCCCTCTCCCCAAAAATGTACTTAATGGGACCATAATGTTACAACCACACACAGGCTGACCTGCTGTGAGGAAAAATTGAGTTAGTACATTTCAAAAATGAAAAAGGTCATTTTATAATCAACATGAAAAACCAAAATTCCAAAAGTATAAAAAATCTAAAAATGCTTACCGAAGAAATAAAATGTATCATGCACCGCACCTGTGGTGCAAATGATGTCCCTCTCTCCAAAAATGTACTCAATGGGACCGTAATGTTGCAACCACACACAAGTTGACCTGCTGTGAGGAAAAATTAAGTTAGTACATTTCAATCATGAAAAAGGTCATTTTATAATCAACATGAAAAACCAAAATTCCAAAAGTATAAAAAACAAAAAAATGCTTACCGAAGAAAGAAAATGTATCGTGCACGGCACCCTCCACCCTGCCTTGTGGTGCAACTGAAGTCCCTCTTTCCAAATATGTACTCAATGGGACCGTAATGTTGCAACCACACACAAGTTGACCTGCAGTGAGGAAAAATTGAGTTAGTACATTTCAAACAGGAAAATGGTCATTTTATGATCAACATGAAAAACCAAATTTCCAAAAGTATAAGACACAAATAAATGCTTACCGAAGAAAGAAAATGTATCGTGCACCACACCCTCCACCCTGCCCTGTGGTGCAACTGAAGTCCCTCTCTCCAAAAATGTACTCACTGGGACCGTAATGTTGCAACCACACACAAGTTGACCTGCTGTGAGGAAAAATTGAGTTAGTACATTTCAAACATGAAAAGGGTCATTTTATAATCAACATCAAAAACCAAAATTCCAAAACTCTAAAACTCAAAAAAATGCTTACCGAAGAAAGAAAATGTATCGTGCACGGCACCCTCCACCCTGCCCTGTGGTGCAACTGAAGTCCCTCTCTCCAAAAATGTACTCAATGGGACCGTAATGTTGCAACCACTTACAAGTTGACCTGCTGTGAGGAAAAATTGAGTTAGTACATTTCGAACATGAAAAAGGTCATTTTATAATCAACATCAAAAACCAAAATTTCAAATGTATAAAACACAAAAAAATGCTTACCGAAGAAAGAAAATGTATCACGCACCGCACCCTCCACCCTGCCCTGTGGTGCAACTGATGTCCCTCTCTCCAAAAATGTACTCAATGGGACCGTAATGTAGCAACCACACGCAAGTTGACCTGCTGAGAGGAAAAATTGAGTTAGTACATTTCAAAAATGAAAAAGGTCATTTTATAATCAACATGAAAAACCAAAATTCCAAAAGTATAAAAAATCAAAAAATGCTTACCGAAGAGAGAAAATGTATCGTCCACCGCACCTGTGGTGCAAATGATGTCCCTCTCTCCAAAAATGTACTCAATGGGACCGTAATGTTGCAACCACACACAAGTTGACCTGCTGTGAGGAAAAATTAAGCTAACACATTTCAAACATGAAAAAGGTCATTTTATAATCAACATGAAAAACCAAAATTCCAAAAGTATAAAAAACGAAAAAAAGCTTACCGAAGAAAGAAAATGTATCGTGCACGGCACCCTCCACCCTGCCTTGTGGTGCAACTGAAGTCCCTCTTTCCAAATATGTACTCAATGGGACCGTAATGTTGCAACCACACACAAGTTGACCTGCAGTGAGGAAAAATTGAGTTAGTACATTTCAAACAGGAAAATGGTCATTTTATGATCAACATGAAAAACCAAATTTCCAAAAGTATAAGACACAAATAAATGCTTACCGAAGAAAGAAAATGTATCGTGCACGGCACTCTCCAACCTGCCCTGTGGTGCAACTGGTGTCCCTCTCTCCAGAAATGTACTCAATGGGATCGTAATGTTGCAACCACACACAAGGTGACCTGCTGTAGGGAAAAATTGAGTTAGTACATTTCAAACATGAAAAAGGTCATTTTATAATTAACATTAAAAACCAAAATTCCAAAAAAATAAAACACAAAAAAATGCTTACCGAAGAAAGAAAATGTATCGTGCACGGAACCCTCCACCCTGCCCTGTGGTGCAACTGAAGTCCCTCTCTCCAAAAATGTACTCAATGGGACCGTAATGTTGCAACCACACACAAGTTGACCTGCTGTGAGGAAAAATTGAGTTAGTACATTTCAGACGTGAAAAAGGTCATTTTATAATCAAAATGAAAAACCAAAATTCCATAAGTATAAAAGACAAAGAAATGTTTTCCGAAGAAAGAAAATGTATCGTGCACGGAACCCCCACCCTGCACTTTGGTGCAACTGATGTCCTTCTCTCCAAAAATGTACTCAATGGGACCGTAATGTTGCAACCACACACAAGTTGACCTGCTGTGAGGAAAATTCGAGTTAGTACATTTCAAACATGAAAAATGTCATTTTATAATTAACATTAAAAACCAAAATTCCAAAAGAATAAAACACATAAAAATGCCTACCAAAGAAAGAAAATGTATCCTGCACGGCACTCTCCAACCTGCCCTGTGGTGCAACTGGTGTCCCTCCCTCCAGAAATGTACTCAATGGGACCGTAATGTTGCAACCACACACAAGTTGACCTACTGTGAGGAAAATTCGAGTTAGTACATTTCAAACATGAAAAATGTCATTTTATAATTAACATTAAAAACCAAAATTCCAAAAAATATAAAACACATAAAAATGCTTACCGAAGAAAGAAAAGTATCGTGCACGGCACCCTCCACCCTGCCCCGTGGTGCAACTGAAGTCCCTCTCTCCAAAAATGTACTCAATGGGACCGTAATGTTGCAACCACACACAAGTTGACCTGCAGTGAGGAAAAATTGAGTTAGTACATTTCAAACATGAAAAAGGTCATTTTATAATCAACATGAAACACCAAAATTCCATAAGTATAAAACACAAAAAAATGTTTACCGAAGAAAGAAAATGTATCGTGCACGGAACCCCCACCCTGCCCTTTGGTGCAACTGATATCCCTCTCTCCAAAAATGTACTCAATGGGACCGTAATGTTGCAACCAGACACAAGTTGACCTGCTGTGAGGAAAATTCGAGTTAGTACATTTAGAACATGAAAAATGTCATTTTATAATTAACATTAAAAACCAAAATTCCAAAAGAATAAAACATATAAAAATGCATACCGAAGAAAGAAAATGTATCGTGCACGGCACCCTCCACCCTGCCCTGTGGTGCAACTGAAGTCCCTCTCTCCAAAAATGTACTCAATGGGACCGTAATGTTGCAACCACACACAAGTTGACCTGCTGTGAGGAAAAATTGAGTTAGTACATTTCAAACATGAAAAAGGTCATTTTATAATCATCATGAAAAACCAAAATTCCAAAGGTATAAAACACAAAAAAATGCTTACCGAAGAAAGAAAATGTATGGTGCACGGCACCCTCCACCCTGCCCTGTGGTGCAACTGAAGTCCTTCTCTCCAAAAATGTACTCAGTGGGACCGTAATGTGGCAACTACACACAAGTTGACCTGCTGTGAGGAAAAATTGAGTTAGCACATTTCAAACATGAAAAAGGTCATTTTATAATCAACATGAAAAACAAAAATTCCAAAAGTATAAAACACAAAAAAATGCTTACCGAAGAAAGAAAATGTATTGTGCTCGGCACCCTCCACCCTGCCCTGTGGTGCAACTGATGTCCCTCTCTCCAAAAATGTACTCAATGGGACCATAATGTTGCAACCACACACAAGTTGACCTGCTGTGAGAAAAAATTGAGTTAGTACATTTCAAACATGAAGAAGGTCATTTTATAATCAACATGGAAAACCAAAATTCCAAAAGTATAAAAAACAAAAAAATGCTTACCGAAAAAAGAAAATTTATCATGCACCGCACCAGTGGTGCAAATGATGTCCCTCTCTCCATACATGAACTCAATGGGACCGTATGTTGCAATCACACACAAGTTGACCTGCTGTGAGGAAAAATTGAGTTAGTACATTTCAAACATGAAGAAGGTCATTTTATAATCAACATGAAAAACAAAAATTCCTAAAGTATAAAACACAAAAAAATGCTTACCGAAGAAGGAAAATGTACCGTGCACGGCACCCTCCACCCTGCCCTAAGGTGCAACTGATGACCCTCTCCGCAAACATTTACTCAATGGGACCGTAATGTTGCAACACCACACAAGTTGAACTGCTGTGAGGAAAATTGAGTTAGAATATTTCAAACATGAAAAAGGTCATTTTATAGTCAACATGAAAAACCAGAATTCCAAAAGAATAAACCAACAAAAATGCTTACCGAAGAAAGAAAATGTATCGTGCACGGCACCTTCCCCCCTGCCCTGTGGTGCAACTGATGTCCCTCTCACCAAAAATGTACTCAATGGGACCGTAATGTTGCAACTACACACAAGTTGACCTGCTGTGAGAAAAAATTGAGTTAGTACATTACAAACATGAAAAAGGTCATTTTACAATCAACATGAAAAACCAAAATTCCAAAAATATAAAACACAAAAAAATGCTTACCGAAGAAAGAAAACGTATCGTGCACCACATCCTCCACCCTGCCCTGTGGTGCAACTGGTGTCCTTCTCTCCAAAAATGTACTCAATGGGACCGTAATGTTGCAACCACACACAAGTTGACCTGCTGTGAGGAAAAATTCAGTTAGTACATTTCAAAAATGAAGAAGGTCATTTTATAATCAACATGAAAAACCAAAATTCCAAAAGTATAAAACACAAAAAAATGCTTATCGAAGAAAGAAAATGTACTGTGCACGGCACCCTCCACACTGCCCTGTGGTGCAACTGATGTCCCTCTATCCAAAAATGTACTCAATGGGACCATAATGTTGCAACCACACACAAGTTGACCCGCTGTGAGGAAAAATTGATTTGGTACATTTCAAACATGAAAAAGGTTATTTTATAATCAACATGAAAAACCAAAATTTCAAAAGTATAAAGAATCAAAAAATGCTTACCGAAGAAAGAAATTGTATCGTGCACGGCACCCTCCACCCTGCCCTGTGGTGCACTTGATGGCCCTCTCTCAGAAAATCTACTCAATGGGACCGTAATGTTGCAACCACACACAAGTTGACCTGCAGTGAGGAAAAATTGAGTTAGTACATTTCCAACATGAAAAATGTCATTGCATAATCAACATTAAAAACCAAAATTCCAAAAGAATAAAAAACAAAAAAATGCTTACCGCAGAAAGAAAATGTATCGTGCACGGCACCCTCCACCCTGCCCTGTGGTGCAACTGATGTCCCTCTCTCCAAACATGTACTCAATGGGACCGTAATCTTGCAACCACACACAAGTTGACCTGCTGTGAGGAAAAATTGAGTTAGTACATTTCAAGCGTGAAATAGTTCATTTTATAATCAACATGAAAAACCAAAATTCCAAAAGTATAAAACACAAAAAAAAGCCTACCGAAGAAAGAAAATGTATCGTGCACGAAACCCTCCACCCTGCCCTGTGGTGCAACTGAAGTCCTTCTCTCCAAAAATGTGCTCAATGGGACCGCAATGTGGCAACTACACACAAGTTGACCTGCTGTGAGGAAAAATTGAGTTAGTACACTTCAATAATGTAAAAGGTCATTTTATAATCAACATGAAAAACCAAAATTCCAAAACTATAAAACACAAAAAAATGCCTACCGAAGAAAGAAAATGTATCGTGCACTGCACCCTCCACCCTGCCCAGTGGTGCAACTGATGTCCCTATCGCCAAAAATGTACTCAATGGGACCGTAATGTTGCAACCACACACAAGTTGACCTGCTGTGAGGAAAATTCGAGTTAGTACATTTCAAACATGAAAAAGGTCATTTTATAATCAACATGTAAAACCAAAACTCCAAACGTATAAAACACAAAAAAATGCCTACCGAAGAAAGAAAATGTATCGTGCACGGCACTCTCCAACTTCCCCTGTGGTGCAACTGGTGTCCTTCTCTCCACAAATGTACTCAATGGGACCGTAATATTGCAACCACACACAAGTTGACCTGCTGTGAGGAAAAATTGAGTTAGTACATTTCAAAAATGAAGAAGGTCATTAGACAATCAACATGAAAAACCAAAATTCCAAAAGTATAAAAAACAAAAAAATGCTTACCGAAAAAAAAAAATTTATCATGCACCGCACCTGTGGTGCAAATGATGTCCCTCTCTCCATAAATGAACTCAATGGGACCGTAATGTTGCAACCACACACAAGTTAACCTGCTGTGAGGAAAAATTGAGTTAGTACATTAGAAACATGAAGAAGGTCATTTTATAATCAACATGAAAAACCAAAATTCCAAAAGTATAAAACACAAAAAAATGCTTACCGAAGAAAGAAAATGTACCATGCACGGCACCCTCCACCCTGCCCTAAGGTGCAACTGATGACCCTCTCCCCAAACATTTACTCAATGGGACCGTAATGTTGCAACACCACACAAGTTGACCTGCTGTGAGGAAAATTGAGTTAGTACATTTCAAACATGAAAAAGGTCATTTTATAGTCAACATGAAAAACCAAAATTCCAAAAGAATAAAACAAAAAAAAATGCTTACCGAAGAAAGAAAATGTATCGTGCACGGCACCCTCCCCCCTGCCCTGTGGTGCAACTGATGTCCCTCTCTCCAGAAATGTACTCAATGGGACCGTAATGTTGCAACTACACACAAGTTGACCTGCTGTGAGAAAAAATTGAGTTAGTACATTACAAACAAGAAAAAGGTCATTTGACAATCAACATGAAAAACCAAAATTCCAAATGTATAAAAAACAAAAAAATGCTTACCAAAAAGAGAAAATTTATCGCGCACCGCACCCTCCACCATGCCCTGTGGTGCAACTGATGTCCCTCTCTCCAAAAATGTACTTACCGAAGAAAGAAAATGTATTGTGAACCGCATCCTCCACCCTGCCCTGTGGTGCAACTGGTGTCCTTCTCTCCAAAAATGTACTCAATGGGACCGTAATGTTGTAACCACACACAAGTTGACCTGCTGTGAGGAAAAATTGAGTTAGTACATTTCAAAAATGAAGAAGGTCATTTTATAATCA
Source organism: Schistocerca serialis cubense (assembly GCF_023864345.2). Taxonomy (NCBI): domain Eukaryota; kingdom Metazoa; phylum Arthropoda; class Insecta; order Orthoptera; family Acrididae; genus Schistocerca; species Schistocerca serialis. Next base: position 6,332,415 of record NC_064644.1, read on the forward strand.
ACATGAAGAACCAAAATTCCAAAAGCACAAAACACAAAAAAATGGTTACCGAAGAAAGAAAATGTACCGTGCACGGCACCCTCCACCCTGCCCTAAGGTGCAACTGATGTCCCTCTCCTCAAACATTTACTCAATGGGACCGTAATGTTGCAACCACACACAAGTTGACCTGCTGTGAGGAAAAATTGAGTTAGTACATTTCAAACATGAAAAAGGTCATTTTATAGTCAACATGAAAAACCAAAATTCCAAAAGAATAAAACAAAAAAAGATGCTTACCGAAGAAAGAAAATATATCGTGCACGGCACCCTCCACCCTGCCCTGTGGTGCAACTGATGTTCCTCTCTCCAAAAATGTACTCAATGGGACTGTAATGTTGCAACCACACACAAGTTGACCTGCTGTGAGGAAAAATTGAGTTAGTACATTTCAAACATGAAAAAGGTCATTTTATAATCAACATGAAAAACCAAAATTCCAAAAGCATAAAACACAAAAAAATGCTAATCGAAGAAAGAAAATGTATCGTGCACCGCACCCTCCTCCCTGCCCTGTGGTGCAACTGGTGTCCTTCTCTCCAAAAATGTACTCAATGGGACCGTAATGTTGCAACCACACACAAGTTGACCTGCTGTGAGGAAAAATTGATGTAGTACATTTCAAACATGAAAAAGGTCATTTTATAGTCAACATGAAAAACCAAAATTCCAAAAGTATACTACACAAAAAAATGCTTACTGAAGAAAGAAAATGTACCGTGCACGGCACCCTCCACACTGCCCTAAGGTGCAACTGATGTCCCTCTCTCCAAACATGTACTCAATGGGACCGTAATGTTGCAAACACACACAAGTTGACCTGCTGTGAGGAAAAATTGAGTTAGTACATTTCAAACATGAAAAAGGTCATTTTATAATCAACATGAAAAACCAAAATTCCAAAAGTATAAAACACAAAAAAATGCTTACCGAAGAAAGAAAACGTATCGTGCACGGCACCCTCCACCCTGCCCTCTGATGCAACTGATGTCCCTTTCTCCAAAAATGTACTGAATTGGACCGTAATGTTGCAACCACACACAAGTTGACCTGCTGTGTAGAAAAATTGAGTTAGTACATTTCAAACATGAAAAAGGTCATTTTATAATCAACATGAAAAACCAAAATTCCAAAAGTTAAAAACACAAAAAATGCTTACCGAAGAAAGAAAATGTATCGTGCACGGCACCCTCCACACTGCCCTAAGGTGCAACTGATGTCCCTCTCTCCAAACATGTACTCAATGGGGCCGTAATGTTGCCACCACACACAAGTTGACCTGCTGTGAGGAAAAGTTGAGTTAGTACATTTCAAACATGAAAAAGGTCATTTTATAATCAACATGAAAAACCAAAATTCCAAAAGTATAAAACACAAAAAAATGTTTACCGAAGAAAGAAAATGTATCGAGCACGGCACCCTCCAACCTGCCCTGAGGTGCAACTGATGTCCCTCTCTCCAAAAATGTACTCAATGGGACCGTAATGTTGCAACCACACACAAGTTGACCTGCTGTGAGGAAAAATTGAGTTAGTACATTTCAAACATGAAGAAGGTCATTTTATAATCAACATGATAAACCAAAATTCCAAAAGTATAAAACACAAAAAAATGCTTACCGAAGAAAGAAAATGTATCGTGCACGGCACCCTCCAGCCTGCCCTGTGGTGCAACTGATGTCCCTCTCTCCAAAAATGTACTCAATGGGACCGTAATGTTGCAACCACACACAAGTTGATCTGCTGTGAGGACAAATTGAGTTTGTACATTTCAGACATTAAAAAGGTCATTTTATAATCAACATGAAAAACCAAAATTCCAAAGGTATAAAACACAAATAAATGCTTAATGAAGAAAGAAAATGTATCGTGCACGGCACCCTCCACCCTGCCCTGTGGCGCAACTGATGTCCCGCTCTTCAAAAATGTACTCAATGGGACCGTAATATTGCAACCACACACAAGTTGACCTGCTGTGAGGAAAAATTGAGTTAGTACATTACAAACATGAAAAAGGTCATTTTACAATCAATTTGAAAAACCAAAATTCCAAAAGTACAAAACACAAAAAAATGCTTACCGAAAAAAGAAAGTGTATCGTGCACGGTACCCTCCAACTTGCCCTGTGGTGCAACTGATGTCCCTCTCTCCAAAAATGTACTCTATGGGACCGTAATGTTGCAACCACACACAAATTGACCAGCTGTGAGGAAAAATTGAGTTAGTACATTTCAAACATTAAAAACGTCATTTTATAATCAACATGAAAAACCAAAATTCCAAAAGTATGAAACACAAAAAAATGCTTACCGAAAAAAGAAAATGTATCTTGCACAGCATCCTCCTCCCTGCCCTGTGGTGCAACTGGCGTCCTTCTTTCCAAAAATGTACTCAATGGGACCGTAATGTTGCAACCACACACAAGATGACCTGCTGTGAGGAAAAATTGAGTTAGTACATTTCAAACATGAAAATGGTCATTTTATAATCAAAATGAAAAACCAAAATTCCAAAAGTATAAAACACAAAGAAATGCTTACCGAAGTAAGAAAATGTATCGTGCATGGCACCCTCCACCCTGCCCTGTGGTGCAACTGATGTCCCTCTCTTTAAAAATGTACTCAATGTGACCGTAATTTTGCAACCACAAACAATTTGACCTGCTGTCAGGAAAAATTGAGTTAGTACATTTCATACATGAAAAAGTTCATTTTATAATCAACATGAAAAACCAAAATTCCAAAAGTATAAAACACAAAAAAATGCTTACCGAAGAAAGAAAATGTACCATGCACGGCACCCTCCACCCTGCCCTAAGGTGCAACTGATGACCCTCTCCCCAAACATTTACTCAATGGGACCGTAATGTTGCAACACCACACAAGTTGACCTGCTGTGAGGAAAATTGAGTTAGTACATTTCAAACATGAAAAAGGTCATTTTATAGTCAACATGAAAAACCAAAACTCCAAAAGAATAAAACAAAAAAAAATGCTTACCGAAGAAAGAAAATGTATCGTGCACGGCACCCTCCACCCTGCCCTGTGGTGCAACTGATGTCCCTCTCTCCAAACATGTACTCAATGGGACCGTAATCTTGCAACCACACACAAGTTGACCTGCTGTGAGGAAAAATTGAGTTAGTACGTTTCAAGCATGAAATAGGTCATTTTATAATCAACATGAAAAACAAAAATTCCAAAAGTATAAAACACAAAAAAATGCTTACCGAAGAAAGAAAATGTATCGTGCACGGCACCCTCCCCCCTGCCCTGTGGTGCAACTGATGTCCCTCTCTCCAGAAATGTACTCAATGGGACCGTAATGTTGCAACTACACACAAGTTGACCTGCTGTGAGAAAAAATTGAGTTAGTACATTACAAACAAGAAAAAGGTCATTTGACAATCAACATGAAAAACCAAAATTCCAAATGTATAAAAAACAAAAAAATGCTTACCGAAAAGGGAAAATTTATCGTGCACCGCACCCTCCACCATGCCCTGTGGTGCAACTGATGTCCCTCTCTCCAAAAATGTACTTACCGAAGAAAGAAAATGTATTGTGAACCGCATCCTCCACCCTGCCCTGTGGTGCAACTGGTGTCCTTCTCTCCAAAAATGTACTCAATGGGACCGTAATGTTGCAACCACACACAAGTTGACCTGCTGTGAGGAAAAATTGAGTTAGTACATTTCAAAAATGAAGAAGGTCATTTTATAATCAACATGAAGAACCAAAATTCCAAAAGCACAAAACACAAAAAAATGGTTACCGAAGAAAGAAAATGTACCGTGCACGGCACCCTCCACCCTGCCCTAAGGTGCAACTGATGTCCCTCTCCCCAAACATTTACTCAATGGGACCGTAATGTTGCAACCACACACAAGTTGACCTGCTGTGAGGAAAAATTGAGTTAGTACATTTCAAACATGAAAAAGGTCATTTTATAGTCAACATGAAAAACCAAAATTCCAAAAGAATAAAACAAAAAAAGATGCTTACCGAAGAAAGAAAATATATCGTGCACGGCACCCTCCACCCTGCCCTGTGATGCAACTGATGTTCCTCTCTCCAAAAATGTACTCAATGGGACCGTAATGTTGCAACCACACACAAGTTGACCTGCTGTGAGGAAAAATTGAGTTAGTACATTTCAAACATGAAAAAGGTCATTTTATAATCAACATGAAAAACCAAAATTCCAAAAGCATAAAACACAAAAATATGCTAACCGAAGAAAGAAAATGTATCGTGCACCGCACCCTCCTCCCTCCCCTGTGGTGCAACTGGTGTCCTTCTCTCCAAAAATGTACTCAATGGGACCGTAATGTTGCAACCACACACAAGTTGACCTGCTGTGAGGAAAAATTGATGTAGTACATTTCAAACATGAAAAAGGTCATTTTATAATCAACATGAAAAACCAAAATTCCAAAAGTATACTACACAAAAAAATGCTTACTGAAGAAAGAAAATGTACCGTGCACGGCACCCTCCACACTGCCCTAAAGTGCAACTGATGTCCCTCTCTCCAAACATGTACTCAATGGGACCGTAATGTTGCAAACACACACAAGTTGACCTGCTGTGAGGAAAAATTGAGTTAGTACATTTCAAACATGAAAAAGGTCATTTTATAATCAACATGAAAAACCAAAATCCCAAAAGTATAAAACACAAAAAAATGCTTACCGAAGAAAGAAAATATATCGTGCACGGCACCCTCCACCCTGCCCTGTGGTGCAACTGATGTTCCTCTCTCCAAAAATGTACTCAATGGGACAGTAATGTTGCAACCACACACAAGTTGACCTGCTGTGTAGAAAAATTGAGTTAGTACATTTCAAACATGAAAAAGGTCATTTTATAATCAACATGAAAAACCAAAATCCCAAAAGTATAAAACACAAAAAAATGCTTACCGAAGAAAGAAAATATATCGTGCACGGCACCCTCCACCCTGCCCTCTGATGCAACTGATGTCCCTTTCTCCAAAAATGTACTGAATTGGACCGTAATGTTGCAACCACACACAAGTTGACCTGCTGTGTAGAAAAATTGAGTTAGTACATTTCAAACATGAAAAAGGTCATTTTATAATCAACATGAAAAACCAAAATTCCAAAAGTTAAAAACACAAAAAAATGCTTACCGAAGAAAGAAAATGTATCGTGCACGGCACCCTCCACACTGCCCTAAGGTGCAACTGATGTCCCTCTCTCCAAACATGTACTCAATGGGGCCGTAATGTTGCAACCACACACAAGTTGACCTGCTGTGAGGAAAAGTTGAGTTAGTACATTTCAAACATGAAAAAGGTCATTTTATAATCAACATGAAAAACCAAAATTCCAAAAGTATAAAACAAAAAAAGATGCTTACCGAAGAAAGAAAATATATCGTGCACGGCACCCTCCACCCTGCCCTGTGGTGCAACTGATGTTCCTCTCTCCAAAAATGTACTCAATGGGACAGTAATGTTCCAACCACACACAAGTTGACCTGCTGTGAGGAAAAATTGAGTTTGTACATTTCAGACATTAAATAGGTCATTTTATAATCAACATGAAAAACCAAAATTCCAAAGGTATAAAACACAAATAAATGCTTAATGAAGAAAGAAAATGTATCGTGCACGGCACCCTCCACCCTGCCCTGTGGCGCAACTGATGTCCCGCTCTTCAAAAATGTACTCAATGGGACCGTAATATTGCAACCACACACAAGTTGACCTGCTGTGAGGAAAAATTGAGTTAGTACATTTCAAACATGAAAAAGGTCATTTTACAATCAATTTGATAAAACCAAAATTCCAAAAGTACAAAACACAAAAAAATGCTTACCGAAAAAAGAAAATGTATCGTGCACGGTACCCTCCAACTTGCCCTGTGGTGCAACTGATGTCCCTCTCTCCAAAAATGTACTCTATGGGACCGTAATGTTGCAACCACACACAAGTTGACCAGCTGTGAGGAAAAATTGAGTTAGTACATTTCAAACATTAAAAACGTCATTTTATAATCAACATGAAAAACCAAAATTCCAAAAGTATGAAACACAAAAAAATGCTTGCCGAAAAAAGAAAATGTATCTTGCACAGCATCCTCCTCCCTGCCCTGTGGTGCAACTGGCGTCCTTCTTTCCAAAAATGTACTCAATGGGACCGTAATTTTGCAACCACACACAAGTTGACCTGCTGTGAGGAAAAATTGAGTTAGTACATTTCAAACATGAAAATGGTCATTTTATAATCAAAATGAAAAACCAAAATTCCAAAAGTATAAAACACAAAGAAATGCTTACCGAAGTAAGAAAATGTATCGTGCATGGCACCCTCCACCCTGCCCTGTGGTGCAACTGATGTCCCTCTCTTCAAAAATGTACTCAATGTGACCGTAATTTTGCAACCACACACAATTTGACCTGCTGTCAGGAAAAATTGAGTTAGTACATTTCATACATGAAAAAGTTCATTTTATAATCAACATGAAAAACCAAAATTCCAAAAGTAAAAAACATAAAAAAATGCTTACCGAAGAAAGAAAATGTATCGTGAACGGCACCCTCCACTTTGCCCTATGGTGCAACTGATATCCCCCTCTCCAAAAATGTACTCAATGGGACCGTAATGTTCCAACCACACACTAGTTGACCTGCTGTGAGGAAAAATTGAGTTTGTACATTTCAAACATGAAAGAGGTCATTTTACAATCAATTTGAAAAACCAAAATTCCAAAAGTATAAAACACAAAAAAATGCTTACCGAAGAAAGAAAATGTATCATGCACGGCACCCTCCAACCTGCCCTGTGGTGCGACTGATGTCCCTCTCTCCAAAAATGTACTCTATGGGACCGTAATGTTGCAACCACACACAAGTTGACCAGCTGTGAAGAAAATTTGAGTTAGTACATTCCAAACATTAAAAAGGTCATTATATAATCAACATGAAAAACCAAAATTCCAAAAGTATGAAGCACAAAAAAATGTTTACCGAAGAAAGAAAATGTATCGTGCACAGCATCCTCCACCCCGCATTGTGGTGCAACTGGCGTCCTTCTTTCCAAAAATGTACTCAATGGGACCGTAATGTTGCAACCACACACAAGTTGACCTGCTGTGTGGAAAAATTGAGTTAGTACATTTTAAACATGAAGAAGGTCATTTTATAATCAACATGAAAAACCAAAATTCCAAAAGTATAAAACACAAAAAAATGCTTACCGAAGAAAGAAAGTGTATCGTGCACGGCACCCTCCACCCTGCCCGGTGATGCAACTGATGTTCCTCTTTCCAAAAATCTACTCAATGGGACCGTAATGTTGCAACCACACACAAGTTGACCTGCTGTGAGGAAAAATTGAGTTAGTACATTTCAAACATGAAAAAGGTCATTTTATAATCAACATGAAAAACTAAAATTCTAAAAGTATAAACACAAAAAAATGCTTACCGAAGAACGAAAATGTATCATGCACGGCACCCTCCACCCTGCCCTGTGGTACACTTGATGGCCCTCTCTCCAAAAATCTACTCAATGGGACCGTAATGTTGCAACCACACACAAGTTGACCTGCAGTGAGGAAAAATTGAGTTAGTACATTTCAAACATGAAAAAGGTCATTTTATAATCAACATGAAAAACCAAAATTTCAAAAGTATAAAACACAAAAAAATACTCACTGAAGGAATAAAATGTATCGTGCACCGCACCCTCTACACTGCCCTGTGGTGCAACTGATGTCCCTCTCTCCAAAACTGTACTCAATGGGACCGTAATGTTGCAACCACATACAAGTTGACCCGCTGTGAGGAAAAATTGAGTTAGTACTTTTCAAACATGAAAAAGGTCATTTTATAATCAACATGAAAAACCAAAATTCCAAAAGTATAAAACACAAAGAAATGCTTACCGAAGAATGAAAATGTATCGTGCACAGCATCCTCCACCCTGCCCTGTGGTGCAAGTGGTGTCCTTCTCTCCAAAAATGTACTCAATGGGACCGTAATGTTGCAACCACACACAAGTTTTCCTGCTGTGAGGAAAGATTGAGTTAGTACATTTCAAACATGATGAGGGTCATTTTATAATCAACATGAAAAACCAAAATTCCAAAAGTATAAAACACAAAATAATGCTTACCGAAGAGAGAAAATGTATTGTGCACGGCACCCTCCACCCTGAACTCTGGTGCAACTGATGTCCCTCTCTCCAAAAATGTACTCAATTGGACCGTAATGTTGCAACCACACATAAGTGAGCGGCAGTGAGGAAAATTTGAGTTAGCACATTTCAAACATGAAAAAGGTCATTTTATAATCAACATGAGAAACCAAAATTCCAAAAGTATAAAACACAAAAAAATGCTTACCGAAGAGAGAAAATGTATTGTGCACGGCAGCCTCCACCCTGAACTCTGGTGCAACTGATGTCCCTCTCTCCAAAAATGTACTCAATGGGACCGTAATGTTGCAACCACACACAAGTTGACTTGCTGTGAGGAAAAATTGAGTTAGTACATTTCAAACATGAAAAAGGTCGTTTTATAATCAACATGAAAAACCAAAATTCCAAAAGGATAAAACACAAAAAAATGCTTACCGAAGAAATAAAATGTATCATGCACGGCACCCTCCACCATGCCCAGTGGTGCAACTGATGTCCCTCTCTCCAAAAATCTACTCAATGGGACGGTAATGTGTCAACCACACACAAGTTGACCTGCTGTGAGGAAAAATTGAGTTAGTACATTTCAAACATGAAAATGGTCATTTTATAATCAACATGAAAAACCAAAGTTATAAAAGCATAAAACACAAAAAAATGCTTACCGAAGAAAGAAAATGCATCGTGCAACGCACCCTCCACCCTGCCCTGTGGTGCAACTGATGACCCTCTCTCCAAAAATGTATTCAATTGGGACCGTAATGTTGCAACCACACACAAGTTGACCTGCTGTGAGGAAAAATTGAGTTAGTACATTTCAAACATGAAAAAGGTCATTTTATAATCAACTAGAAAATCCAAAATTCCAAAAGTATAAAACACAAAAAAATGCTTACCGAAGAAAGAAAATGTATCGTGCACGGCACCCTCCACCCCCCCCTGTGGTGCAACTGATGTCCCTCTCTCCAAAAATGTACTCAATGGGACCGTAATGTTGCAACCACACACAAGTTGACCTGCAGTGCGGAAAAATTGAGTTAGTACATTTCACACATGAAAAAGGTCATTTTATAATCAACATGAAAAACCAAAATTCCTAAAGCATAAAACACAAAAAAATGCTAACCGAAAAAGAAAATGTATCATGCACCGCATCCCCCACCCTGCCCTGTGGTGCAACTGGTGTCCTTCTCTCCAAAAATGTACTCAAGATTAGATTAGATTAGATTTACTTTCATTCCAATTGATCCGTAGTGAGGAGGTCCTCCAGGATGTGGAACATGTCAGAAAAACAACAATACATGACAAATATTTAAACTAAAACAAATAAGCTAATGTACCATTCCACAGGTCCCAAGTGGAATGATCGTCATTTTTTAATGAACACTAAGAGTCATTTTACAAATACTATTGCACTGAATTTAAAATAAAAAAGTTTTATATTTATTTATAAGGTAAGAAACATGTAATACAACTACTGTAATACTTATTTACAATGAACACATTACTGCACTGAAATGGTGCAGAAGTTAGATTATACTTACGCACACACACACACACACACACACACACAAATTTTCAGTGAACACATTACTGCACTGAAATTGTGCAGAAGTTATGTTGTACTTATATACAAATCAGTTGGTTTTCCTCAGAAATTCATCAATGGAGTAGAAGGAGTTGGCCACCAATAAATCGTTTAGGCTTCTCTTAAACTGAATTTCATTGGTTGTTAAGCTTTTTATGGCTGCTGGCAAGTTATTGAAAATGTGTGTTCCTGAATAATGCACACCTTTTTGTACAAGACTAAGTGACTTTAAATCCTTGTGAAGATTATTCTTATTTCTAGTATTGATTCCATGAATTGAGCTGTTGGTTTGAAAAAGTGATATATTTTTAATGACAAAATTCATTAAGGAATAAATATATTGGGAAGCTGTAGTTAGTATCCCTAGTTCCCTAAACAGGCTTCTGCAGGATGTTCTTGAGTTCACACCACATATAATTCTTACTGCACGTTTTTGTGCCCGGAAAACTTTAGCTTGGCTTGATGAATTACCCCAGAAAATAATCCCATATGACATTATGGAATGAAAGTAAGCATAGTATGCCAGCTTTTTCATTTTTATATCCCCTATGTCTGACAAAATTCGCATTGCAAACAGAGATTTGTTAAGACGCTTCAGCAGTTCTGTGGTGTGCTCCTCCCAGTTGAATTTATTATCAAGCTGTAATCCCAAGAATTTAACACCGTCCACTTCTTCTATCTTCTTGTCATCATATGTTAGACATATACTCTTGGGACACCCCTTACAAGTTCTGAACTGCATGTAGTGTGTTTTTTCAAAGTTTAGTGACAAAGAATTGGCTAGGAACCAGTGATTAATGTCTACAAATATTTTATTGGCTGATCTTTCTAAGACTACACTTGATTTGCTATTTATTGCAATGTTTGTATCATCAGCAAACAAAACAAACTTGGCATCGGGTAATGTTACTGATGAAAGGTCATTGATATACACAAGAAAAAGTAAGGGCCCCAAAATGGAACCTTGTGGGACCCCACATGTAATTAGTTCCCAGTTGGATGATGCCTGATAGCTTGATACATGTCTCTTTCCTAATAACACCCTTTGTTTCCTGCCAGAGATATAAGATTTGAACCATTTTGCAGCATTTCCTGTTACACTATAATATTCTAGTTTACTTAAAAGGATATTGTGATTTACACAGTCAAATGCCTTTGACAGATCACAAAATATACCAGTTGCCTGCAATTTTTTGTCTAATGAATTAAGTACATTTTCACTGTAAGTGTAGATAGCCTTCTCAATATCAGAACCTTTTAGAAATCCAAACTGTGACTTTGACAGTATGTTATTTGAGATAAGATGGTTATAAAGACGACTGTACATTACTTTTTCGAAAATTTTTGAGAATGCTGGCAACAGTGAAATTGGACAGAAATTTGATGCTATTTCTTTATCTCCCTTCTTAAACAGTGGCTTAACTTCAGCATATTTCAGCCATTCGGGAAATATTCCTCTGATAAACGACTGGTTACACAGATAGCTTAATATGTTACTTAGCTCAGAATCACATTCTTTAATTAACTTTGTTGATATTTCATCATACCCACTAGATGTTTTTGATTTTAAAGATTTTATGATGGACATTATTTCTGTTGGGGTAGTGAGGGTCAAATTCATATTATGGAAGTTACTTGAAATGTCTGGTCTAAAGTAATCCATAGCAGCATCTACCGAACCTGACAACCCCATCTTTTCAGTAACAGTTATAAAATGTTTGTTAAAAAGTTCTGCAACACTATACACATCTGTCACCAATGCATCATTTACTCTTAATGCTATTTGTTCCTCTTCATGTCTGGTTCTACCGGTCTCCTCCTTCACTATATCCCATATTGCCTTTATTTTGTTATCTGATATGACTATCTTTTCCTTGTAATATATTTGCTTTGACATCCGTATTACAGTCTTTAATATTTTGCAGTATTTCTTATAATGTGCTATAGCATCAACATTGGAAATGTTTCGGATTGACAGATACAGTTTTCTTTTTGTTTTACAAGATACCCCTATTCCTCGAGCAATCCATGGCTTCTTTGTAGACTTTGCTGTAACCTTGGTAAGTTTTGGGGGAAAGCAGTGTTCAAATAAGGTAAGCACTTTATTAGCAAAAATGTTATATTTTTCATTCATGCCATGAGCACTGTAAACATCAGTCCAGTGAATGTCTCTGAGGAGTGTCCTAAAATAATCAATTTTTGGCTTACTGATTACCCTCTTGAGCTCAGATTTAACAGATTTTATATCCTGTTCAGTATTAACATTTAACAGAAGGAACTGCATGTCATGGTCTGAGAGGCCATTGACTATTGGTTTTGTAATATAATTTTGTTCATTTTACTTTTCTATAAAGATATTATCAATGGCTGTTTGTGAGCAAGTGGTTATCCTAGTGGGGAACTTTACTGTGGGAATTAAGTTGAATGATAGTGTTACTAACTCAAATAGGTTCTTATTGGGAGAGTCTTTAAGGAAATCTACATTGAAATCACCAGCAACCACTATTTCTTTGTTTTTGGTTGTTAAATGGGACCGTAATGTTGCAACCACACACAAGTTGACCTGCTGTGAGGAAAAATTGAGTTAGTACATTTCAAACATGAAGAAGGTCATTTTATAATCAACATGATAAACCAAAATTCCAAAAGTATAAAACACAAAAAAATGCTTACCGAAGAAAGAAAATGTACCGTCCACAGCACCATCCACACTGCCCTAAGGTGCAACTGATGTCCCTCTCTCCAAACATGTACTCAATGGGACCGTAATGTTGGAACCACAGACAAGTTGACCTGCTGTGAGGAAAAATTGAGTTAGTACATTTCAAACATGAAAAACGTCATTTTATAATCAACATGAAAAACCAAAATTCCAAAAGTATAAAACACAAAAAAATGCTTACCGAAGAAAGAAAATGTATCGTGCATGGCACCCTCCACCCTGCCCTCTGGTGCAACTGATGTCCCTCTCTCCAAAAATGTACTGAATTGGACCGTAATGTTGCAACCACACACAAGTTGACCTGCTGTGAGGAAAAATTGAGTTAGTACATTTCAAACATGAAAAAGGTCATTTTGAAATCAACATGAAAAACCAAAAATTCCAAGAGTATAAAACACAAAAAAATGCCTCCCAAAGAAAGAAAATGTATCGTGCACGGCACCCTCCACACAGCCCTAAGGTGCAACTGATGTCCCTCTCTCCAAACATGTACTCAATGGGACCGTAATGTTGCAACCACACACAAGTTGACCTGCTGTGAGGAAAAATTGAGTTAGTACATTTCAAACATGAAAAAGGCCATTTTATAATCAACATGAAAAACCAAAATTCCAAAAGTATAAAACACAAAAAAATGCTTACCGAAGAAAGAAAATGTATCGTGCACGGCACCCTCCACCCTGCCCTGAGGTGCAACTGATGTCCCTCTCTCCAAAAATGTACTCAATGGGACCGTAATGTTGCAACCACACAGAAGTTGACCTGCTGTGAGGAAAGATTGAGTTAGTACATTTCAAACATGAAGAAGGTCATTTTATAATCAATATGAAAAACCAAAATTCCAAAAGTATAAAACACAAAAAAATGCTTACCGAAGAAAGAAAATGTATCATGCACGGCACCCTCCACCCTTCCCTGAGGTGCAACTTATGTTACTCTCTCCAAAAATGTACTCAATGGGACCGTAATGTTGCAACAACACACAAGTTGACCTGCTGTGAGGAAAAATTGAGTTAGTACATTTCAAACATGAAAAAGGTCATTTTATAATCAACATGGAAAACCAAAATTCCAAAAGTATAAAACACAAAAAAAATGCTTACTGAAGGAAGAAAATGTATCGTGCACGGCACCCTCCACCCTGCCCTGTGGTGCACTTGATGGCCCTCTCTCAGAAAATCTACTCAATGGGACCGTAATGATGCAACCACACACAACTTGACCTGCTGTGAGGAAAAACTGAGTTAGTACATTTCAAACATGAAAAAGGTCATTTTATAATCAACATGAAAATCCAAAATTCCAAAAGTATGAAACACAAAAAGATGCTTAATAAAGAAAGAAAATGTATCGTGCACGGCACCCTCCACCCTGCCCTCTGGGGCAACTGATGTCCCTCTCTCCAAAAATGTACTCAATTGGACCATAATGTTGCAACCACCCACAAGTAGACCTGCTGTGAGGAAAAATTGAGTTAGTACATTTGAAACATGAAAAAGGTCATTTTATAATCAACATGAAAACCCAAAATTCCAAAACTATAAAACACAAAAAAATGCTTACCGAAGAAAGAAAATGTATCGTGCACGGCACCCTCCACCCTGCCCTGTGGTGCAACTGATGTCCCTCTCTCCAAAAATCTACTCAATGGGACCGTAATGTTGCAACCACACACAAGTTGACCTGCTGTGAGGAAAAATTGAGTTAGTACATTTCAAACATGAAAAAGGTCATTTTATAATCAACATGAAAAACCAAAATTCCAAAAGTATAAAACACAAAAAAATGCTTACCGAAGAAAGAAAATGTATCGTGCACGGCACCCTCCACCCTGCCCTGTGGTGCAACTGATGTCCCTGTCTCCAAAAATGTACTCAATTGGACCGTAATGTTGCAACCACACATAAGTGAGCGGCTGTGAGGAAAATTTGAGTTAGCACATTTCAAACATGAAAAAGGTCATTTTATAATCAACATGAAAAACCAAAATTCCAAAAGTATAAAACACAAAAAAATGCTTACCGAAGAGAGAAAATGTATCGTGCACGGCACCCTCCACCCTGAACTCTGGTGCAACTGATGTCCCTGTCTCCAAAAATGTACTCAATTGGACCGTAATGTTGCAACCACACATAAGTGAGCGGCTGTGAGGAAAATTTGAGTTAGCACATTTCAAACATGAAAAAGGTCATTTTATAATCAACATGAAAAACCAAAATTCCAAAAGTATAAAACACAAAAAAATGCTTACCGAAGAAAAAAATGTATCGTGCACGGCACCCTCCACCCTGCCCTCTGATGCAACTGATGTCTTTTTCTCCAAAGATGTACTGAATTGGACCGTAATGTTGCAACCACACACAAGTTGACCTGCTGTGTAGAAAAATTGAGTTAGTACATTTCAAACATGAAAAAGGTCGTTTTATAATCAACATGAAAACCATAATTCCAAAAGTTAAAAACACAAAAAAATGCTTACAGAAGAAAGAAAATGTATCGTGCACGGCACCCTCCACCCTGCCCTAAGGTGCAACTGATGTCCCTCTCTCCAAACATGTACTCAATGGGGCCGTAATGTTGCAACCACACACAAGTTGACCTGCTGTGAGGAAAAGTTGAGTTAGTACATTTCAAACATGAAAAAGGTCATTTTATAATCAACATGAAAAACCAAAATTCCAATAGTATAAAACACAAAAAAATGTTTACCGAAGAAAGAAAATGTATCGAGCACGGCACCCTCCAACCTGCCCTGAGGTGCAACTGATGTCCCTCTCTCCAAAAATGTACTCAATGGGACCGTAATGTTGCAACCACACACAAGTTGACCTGCTGTGAGGAAAAATTGAGTTAGTACATTTCAAACATGAAGAAAGACATTTTATAATCAACATGAAAAACCAAAATTCCAAAAGTATAAAACACAAAAAATGCTTACCGAAGAAAAAAAATGTATCGTGCACGGCACCCTCACCCCTGCCCTGTGGTGCAACTGATGTCCCTCTCTCCAAAAATGTACTCAATGGGACTGTAATATTCCAACCACACACAAGTTGACCTGCTGTGAGGAAAAATTGAGTTTGTACATTTCAGACATTAAAAAGGTCATTTTATAATCAACATGAAAAACCAAAATTCCAAAGGTATAAAACACAAATAAATGCTTAATGAAGAAAGAAAATGTATCGTGCACGGCACCCTCCAACCTGCCCTGTGGCGCAACTGATGTCCCTCTCTTCAAAAATGTACTCAATTGGACCGTAATGTTGCAACCACACATAAGTGAGCGGCTGTGAGGAAAATTTGAGTTAGCACATTTCAAACATGAAAAAGGTCATTTTATAATCAACATGAAAAACCAAAATTCCAAAAGTATAAAACACAAAAAAATGCTTACCGAAGAGAGAAAATGTATCGTGCACGGCACCCTCCACCCTGAACTCTGGTGCAACTGATGTCCCTGTCTCCAAAAATGTACTCAATTGGACCGTAATGTTGCAACCACACATAAGTGAGCGGCTGTGAGGAAAATTTGAGTTAGCACATTTCAAACATGAAAAAGGTCATTTTATAATCAACATGAAAAACCAAAATTCCAAAAGTATAAAACACAAAAAAATGCTTACCGAAGAAAGAAAATGTATCGTGCACGGCACCCTCCACCCTGCCCTCTGATGCAACTGATGTCTTTTTCTCCAAAGATGTACTGAATTGGACCGTAATGTTGCAACCACACACAAGTTGACCTGCTGTGTAGAAAAATTGAGTTAGTACATTTCAAACATGAAAAAGGTCGTTTTATAATCAACATGAAAACCATAATTCCAAAAGTTAAAAACACAAAAAAATGCTTACAGAAGAAAGAAAATGTATCGTGCACGGCACCCTCCACCCTGCCCTAAGGTGCAACTGATGTCCCTCTCTCCAAACATGTACTCAATGGGGCCGTAATGTTGCAACCACACACAAGTTGACCTGCTGTGAGGAAAAGTTGAGTTAGTACATTTCAAACATGAAAAAGGTCATTTTATAATCAACATGAAAAACCAAAATTCCAATAGTATAAAACGCAAAAAAATGTTTACCGAAGAAAGAAAATGTATCGAGCACGGCACCCTCCAACCTGCCCTGAGGTGCAACTGATGTCCCTCTCTCCAAAAATGTACTCAATGGGACCGTAATGTTGCAACCACACACAAGTTGACCTGCTGTGAGGAAAAATTGAGTTAGTACATTTCAAACATGAAGAAAGTCATTTTATAATCAACATGAAAAACCAAAATTCCAAAAGTATAAAACACAAAAAATGCTTACCGAAGAAAAAAAATGTATCGTGCACGGCACCCTCACCCCTGCCCTGTGGTGCAACTGATGTCCCTCTCTCCAAAAATGTACTCAATGGGACTGTAATATTCCAACCACACACAAGTTGACCTGCTGTGAGGAAAAATTGAGTTTGTACATTTCAGACATTAAAAAGGTCATTTTATAATCAACATGAAAAACCAAAATTCCAAAGGTATAAAACACAAATAAATGCTTAATGAAGAAAGAAAATGTATCGTGCACGGCACCCTCCACCCTGCCCTGTGGCGCAACTGATGTCCCTCTCTTCAAAAATGTACTCAATGGGAACGTAATATTGCAACCACACACAAATTGACCTGCTGTGAGGAAAAAATGAGTTAGTACATTTCAAACATGAAAAAGGTCATTTTACAATCAATTTGAAAAACCAAAATTCCAAAAGTACAAAACACAAAAAAATGCTTACCGAAAAAAGAAAATGTATCGTGCACGGTACCCTCCAACCTGCCCTGTGGTGCAACTGATGTCCCTCTCTCCAAAAATGTACTCTATGGGATCGTAATGTTGCAACCACACACAAGTTGACCAGCTGTGAGGAAAAATTGAGTTAGTACATTTCAAACATGAAAAAGGTCATTTTATAATCAACATGAAAAACCAAAATTCCAAAAGTATAAAACACAAAAAAATGCTTACCAAAGAATGAAAATGTATCGTGCACGGCACCCTCCACCCCCCCCTGTGGAGCAACTGATGTCCCTCTCTCCAAAAATGTACTCAATGGGACAGTAATGTTGCAACCACACACAAGTTGACCTGCTGTGAGGAAAAATTGAGTTAGTACATTTCAGACGTGAAAAAGGTCATTTTATAATCAAAATGAAAAACCAAAATTCCATAAGTATAAAACACAAAGAAATGTTTACCGAAGAAAGAAAATGTATCGTGCACGGAACCCCCACCCTGCCCTTTGGTGCAAATGATGTCCTTCTCTCCAAAAATGTACTCAATGGGACCGTAATGTTCCAACCACACACAAGTTGACCTGCTGTGAGGAAAATTCGAGTTAGTACATTTCAAACATGAAAAATGTCATTTTATAATTAACATTAAAAACCAAAATTCCAAAAGAATAAAACACATAAAAATGCCTACCAAAGAAAGAAAATGTATCGTGCACGGCACCCTCCACCCTGCCCCGTGGTGCAACTGAAGTCCCTCTCTCATAAAATGTACTCAATGGGATCGTAATGTTGCAACCACACACAAGTTGACCTGCAGTGAGGAAAAATTGAGTTAGTACATTTCAAACATGAAAAAGGTCATTTTGTAATCAACATGAAAAACCAAAATTCCATAAGTATAAAACACAAAAAAATGTTTACCGAAGAAAGAAAATGTATCGTGCACGGAACCCCCACCCTGCCCATTGGTGCAACTGATATCCCTCTCACCAAAAATGTACTCAATGGGACCGTAATGTTGCAACCAGACGCAAGTTGACCTGCTGTGAGGAAAATTCGAGTTAGTACATTTAGAACATGAAAAATGTCATTTTATAATTAACATTAAAAACCAAAATTCCAAAAGAATAAAACATATAAAAATGCATACCGAAGAAAGAAAATGTATCGTGCACGGCACCCTCCACCCTGCCCTGTGGTGCAACTGAAGTCCTTCTCTCCAAAAATGTACTCAATGGGACCGTAATGTGGCAACTACACACAAGTTGACCTGCTGTGAGGAAAAATTGAGTTAGCACATTTCAAACATGAAAAAGGTCATTTCATAATCAACATGAAAAACAAAAATTCCAAAAGTATAAAACACAAAAAAATGCTTACCGAAGAAAGAAAATGTATTGTGCTCGGCACCCTCCACCCTGCCCTGTGGTGCAACTGATGTCCCTCTCTCCAAAAATGTACTCAATGGGACCATAATGTTGCAACCACACAGAAGTTGACCTGCTGTGAGAAAAAATTGAGTTACTACATTTCAAACATGAAGAAGGTCATTTTAAAATCAACATGGAAAACCAAAATTCCAAAAGTATAAAAAACAAAAAAATGCTTACCGAAAAAAGAAAATTTATCATGCACCGCACCAGTGGTGCAAATGATGTCCCTCTCTCCATACACGAACTCAATGGGACCGTAATGTTGCAATCACACACAAGTTGACCTGCTGTGAGGAAAAATTGAGTTAGTACATTTCAAACATGAAGAAGGTCATTTTATAATCAACATGAAAAACAAAAATTCCAAAAGTATAAAACACAAAAAAATGCTTACCGAAGAAAGAAAATGTACCGTGCACGGCACCCTCCACCCTGCCCTAAGGTGCAACTGATGACCCTCTCCTCAAACATTTACTCAATGGGACCGTAATGTTGCAACACCACACAAGTTGAACTGCTGTGAGGAAAATTGAGTTAGTATATTTCAAACATGAAAAAGGTCATTTTATAGTCAACATGAAAAACCAGAATTCCCAAAGAATAAAACAAACAAAAATGCTTACCGAAGAAAGAAAATGTATCGTGCACGGCACCTTCCCCCCTGCTCTGTGGTGCAACTGATGTCCCTCTCACCAAAAATGTACTCAATGGGACCGTAATGTTGCAACTACACACAAGTTGACCTGCTGTGAGAAAAAATTGAGTTAGTACATTACAAACATGAACAAGGTCATTTGACAATCAACATGAAAAACCAAAATTCCAAAAGTATAAAAAACAAAAAAATGCTTACCGAAAAAAGAAAATTTATCATGCACCGCACCTGTGGTGCAAGTGATGTCCCTCTCTCCAAAAATGAACTCAATGGGACCACAATGTTGCAACCACACACAAGTTGACCTGCTGTGAGGAAAAATTGAGTTAGTACGTTTCAAACATGAAAAAGGTCATTTTATAATCAACATGAAAAACCAAAATTCCAAAAGTATAAAACACAAAAAAACGCTTACTGAAGAGAGATAATGTATCGTGCATGCACCGTCCACCCTGTTCTGTGGTGCAACTGATGTCCCTCTCTCCAAAAATGTACTTAATGGGACCGTAATGTTACAACCACACACAAGTTGACCTGCAGTCAGGAAAAATTGAGTTAGTACACTTCAATCATGAAAAAGGTCATTTTATAATCAACATGAAAAACCAAAATTCCAAAAGTATAAAACACAAAAAAATGCCTACCGAAGAAAGGAAATGTATCGTGCACTGCACCCTCCACCCTGCCCAGTGGTGCAACTGATGTCCCTATCGCCAAAAATGTACTCAATGGGACAGTAATGTTGCAACCACACACAAGTTGACCTGCTGTGAGGAAAATTCGAGTTAGTACATTTCAAACATGAAAAAGGTCATTTTATAATCAACATTAAAAACCAAAATTCCAAAAGTATAAAACGCAAAAAAATGCTTACCGAAGAAAGAAAATGTATCGTGCACGGCACCCTCCACACTGCCCTGTGGTGCAACTGAAGTCCTTCTCTCCAAAAATGTACTCAATGGGTCCGTAATGTGGCAACTACACACAAGTTGACCTGCTGTGAGGAAAAATTGAGTTAGCACATTTCAAACATGAAAATGATCATTTTATAATCAACATGAAAAACCAAAATTCCGAAAGTACATAATACAAAAAAATGCTTACCGAAGAAAGAAAATGTATCGTGCACGGCAGCCTCCACCTTGCCCTGTGGTGCAACTGATGTCCCTCTCTCCAAAAATGTACTCAGTGGGACCGTAATGTTGCATCAACACACAAGTTGACCTGCTGTGAGGAAAAATTGAGTTAGTACATTTCAAACATGAAAAATGTCATTTTATAATCAACATGAAAAACCAAAATTCCAAAAGTATAAAACACAAAAAAATGCCTACCGAAGAAAGAAAATGTATCGTGCACGGCACTCTCCAACTTGCCCTGTGGTGCAACTGGTGTCCCTCTCCCCGGAAATGTACTCAATGGGACCGTAATATTGCAACCACACACAAGTTGACCTGCTGTGAGGAAAAATTGAGTTAGTACATTTCAAAAATGAAGAAGGTCGTTTGACAATCAACATGAAAAACCAAAATTCCAAAAGCATACAAAACAAAAAAATGCTTACCGAAAAAAGAAAATTTATCATGCACCGCACCTGTGGTGCAAATGATGTCCCTCTCTCCATAAATGAACTCAATGGGACCGTAATGTTGCAACCACACACAAGTTAACCTGCTGTGAGGAAAAATTGAGTTAGTACATTACAAAAATGAAGAAGGTCATTTTATAATCAACATGAAAAACCAAAATTCCGAAAGTATAAAACACAAAAAAATGCTTACCGAAGAAAGAAAATGTACCGTGCACGGCACCCTCCACCCTGCCCTAAGGTGCAACTGATGACCCTCTCCCCAAACATTTACTCAATGGGACCGTAATGTTGCAACCACACACAAGTTGACCTGCTGTGAGGAAAAATTGAGTTAGTACATTTCAAGCATGAAATAGGTCATTTTATAATCAACATGAAAAACCAAAATTCCAAAAGTATAAAACACAAAAAAATGCTTACCGAAGAAAGAAAATGTATCGTGCACGGCACCCTCCCCCCTGCCCTGTGGTGCAACTGATGTCCCTCTCTCCAGAAATGTACTCAATGGGACCGTAATGTTGCAACTACACACAAGTTGACCTGCTGTGAGAAAAAATTGAGTTAGTACATACAAACAAGAAAAAGGTCATTTGACAATCAACATGAAAAACCAAAATTCCAAATGTATAAAAAGCAAAAAAATGCTTACCGAAAAAAGAAAATTTATCGTGCACCGCACCCTCCACCATGCCCTGTGGTGCAACTGATGTCCCTCTCTCCAAAAATGTACTTACCGAAGAAAGAAAATGTATCGTGCACCGCATCCTCCACCCTGCCCTGTGGTGCAACTGGTGTTCTTCTCTCCAAAAATGTACTCAATGGGACCGTAATGTTGCAACCACACACAAGTTGACCTGCTGTGAGGAAAAATTGAGTTAGTACATTTCAAAAATGAAGAAGGTCATTTTATAATCAACATGAAGAACCAAAACTCCAAAAGCATAAAACACAAAAAAATGCTAACCGAAGAAAGAAAATGTATCGTGCACCGCACCCTCCTCCCTGCCCTGTGGTGCAACTGGTGTCCTTCTCTCCAAAAATGTACTCAATGGGACCGTAATGTTGCAACCACACACAAGTTGACCTGCTGTGAGGAAAAATTGAGTTAGTACATTTCAAACATGAAAAAGGTCATTTTATAATCAACATGAAAAACCAAAATTCCAAAAGCATAAAACACAAAAAAATGCTAACCGAAGAAAGAAAATGTATCGTGCACCGCTCCCTCCTCCCTGCCCTGTGGTGCAACTGGTGTCCTTCTCTCCAAAAATGTACTCAATGGGACCGTAATGTTGCAACCACACACAAGTTGACCTGCTGTGAGGAAAAATTGATGTAGTACATTTCAATAATGAAAAAGGTCATTTTATAATCAACATGAAAAACCAAAATTCCAAAAGTATACTACACAAAAAAATGCTTACTGAAGAAAGAAAATGTACCGTGCACGGCACCCTCCACACTGCCCTAAGGTGCAACTGATGTCCCTCTCTCCAAACATGTACTCAATGGGACCGTAATGTTGGAACCACAGACAAGTTGACCTGCTGTGAGGAAAAATTGAGTTAGTACATTTCAAACATGAAAAGGGTCATTTTATAATCAACATGAAAAACCAAATTCCCAAAAGTTTAAAACACGAAAAAAAATGCTTACCGAAGAATAAAAATGTATCGTGCACGGCACCCTCCACCCTGCCCTGAGGTGCAACTGATGTCCCTCTCTCCAAAAATGTACTCAATGGGACCGTAATGTTGCAACCACACACAAGGTGACCTGCTGTGAGGAAAAATTGAGTTAGTACATTTCAAACATGAAAAAGGTCATTTTATAATCAACCTGAAAAACCAAAATTCCAAAAGTATAAAACACAAAAAAATGCTTAGCGAAGAAAGAAAATGTATCGTGCACGGCACCCTCCACCCTGCCCTCTGATGCAACTGATGTCCCTTTCTCCAAGAATGTACTGAATTGGACCGTAATGTTGCAACCACACACAAGTTGACCTGCTGTGTAGAAAAATTGAGTTAGTACATTTCAAACATGAAAAAGGTCATTTTATAATCAACATGAAAAACCAAAATTCCAAAAGTTAAAAACACAAAAAAATGCTTACCGAAGAAAGAAAATGTATCGTGCACGGCACCCTCCACACTGCCCTAAGGTGCAACTGATGTCCCTCTCTCCAAACATGTACTCAATGGGGCCGTAATGTTGCAACCACACACAAGTTGACCTGCTGTGAGGAAAAGTTGAGTTAGTACATTTCAAACATGAAAAAGGTCATTTTATAATCAACATAAAAAACCAAAATTCCAAAAGTATAAAACACAAAAAAATGTTTACCGAAGAAAGAAAATGTATCGAGCACGGCACCCTCCAACCTGCCCTGAGGTGCAACTGATGTCCCTCTCTCCAAAAATGTACTCAATGGGACCTTAATGTTCCAACCACACACAAGTTGACCTGCTGTGAGGAAAAATTGAGTTTGTACATTTCAGACATTAAAAAGGTCATTTTATAATCAACATGAAAAACCAAAATTCCAAAGGTATAAAACACAAATAAATGCTTAATGAAGAAAGAAAATGTATCGTGCACGGCACCCTCCACCCTGCCCTCTGATGCAACTGATGTCCCTCTCTCCAAAAATGTACTCTATGGGACCGTAATGTTGCAACCACACACAAGTTGACCAGCTGTGAGGAAAACTTGAGTTAGTACATTTCAAACATTAAAAACGTCATTTTATAATCAACATGAAAAACCAAAATTCCAAAAGTATGAAACACAAAAAAATGCTTACCGAAAAAAGAAAATGTATCTTGCACAGCATCCTCCTCCCTGCCCTGTGGTGCAACTGGCGTCCTTCTTTCCAAAAATGTACTCAATGGGACCGTAATGTTGCAACCACACACAAGTTGACCTGCTGTGAGGAAAAATTGAGTTAGTACAATTCAAACATGAAAATGGTCCTTTTTTAATCAAAATGAAAAACCAAAATTCCAAAAGTATAAAACACAAAGAAATGCTTACCGAAGTAAGAAAATGTATCGTGCACGGCACCCTCCACCCTGCCCCGTGGTGCAACTGATGTCCCTCTCTTCAAAAATGTACTCAATGTGACCGTAATTTTGCAACCACACACAATTTGACCTGCTGTCAGGAAAAATTGAGTTAGTACATTTCATACATGAAAAAGTTCATTTTATAATCAACATGAAAAACCAAAATTCCAAAAGTATAAAACACAAAAAAATGCTTACCGAAGAAAGAAAATGTATCGTGCACAGCATCCTCCACCCCGCCCTGTGGTGCAACTGGCGTCCTTCTTTCCAAAAATGTACTCAATGGGATAGTAATGTTGCAACCACACACAAGTTGACCTGCTGTGTGGAAAAATTGAGTTAGTACATTTCAAACATGAAGAAGGTCATTTTATAATCTACATGAAAAACCAAAATTCCAAAAGTATAAAACACAAAAAAATGCTTACCGAAGAAAGAAAGTGTATCGTGCACGGCACCCTCCACCCTGCCCGGTGATGCAACTGATGTTCCTCTTTCCAAAAATCTACTCAATGGGACCGTAATGTTGCAACCACACACAAGTTGACCTGCTGTGAGGAAAAATTGAGTTAGTACATTTCAAACATGAAAAAGGTCATTTTATAATCAACATGAAAAACTAAAATTCTAATAGTATAAACACAAAAAAATGCTTACCGAAGAACGATAATGTATCATGCACGGCACCCTCCACCCTGCCCTGTGGTGCACTTGATGGCCCTCTCTCCAAAAATCTACTCAATGGGACCGTAATGTTGCAACCACACACAAGTTGACCTGCTGTGCGGAAAAATTGAGTTAGTACATCTGAAACATGAAAAAGGTCATTTTATAATCAACATGAAAAACCAAAATTCCAAAAGTATAAAACACAAAAGAATGCTTACCGAAGAAAGAAAATGTATCATGCACCGCACCCTCCACATTGCCCTCTGGTGCAACTGATGTCCCTCTCTACAAAAATGTACTCAATTGGACCTTAATGTTGCAACCACACACAAGTTGACCTGCAGTGATGAAAATTTGAGTTAGTACATTTCAAACATGAAATAGGTCATTTTATAATCAACATGAAAAACCAAAATTTCAAAAGTATAAAACACAAAAAAATACTTACTGAAGGAATAAAATGTATCGTGCACCGCACCCACCACACTGCCCTGTGGTGCAACTGATGTCCCTCTCTCCAAAAATGTACTCAATGGGACCGTAATGTTGCAACCACATACAAGTTGACCTGCTGTGAGGAAAAATTGAGTTAGTACTTTTCAAACATGAAAAAGGTCATTTTATAATCAACATGAAAAACCAAAATTCCAAAAGTATAAAACACAAAGAAATGCTTACCGAAGAATGAAAATGTATCGTGCACAGCATCCTCCACCCTGCCCTGTGGTGCAACTGGTGTCCTTCTCTCCAAAAATGTACTCAATGGGACCGTAATGTTGCAACCACACACAAGTTTTCCTGCTGTGAGGAAAGATTGAGTTAGTACATTTCAAACATGAAGAAGGTCATTTTATAATCAACATGAAAAACCAAAATTCCAAAAGTATAAAACACAAAAAAATGCTTGCCGATGAAAGAAAATGTACCGTGCACGGCACCCTCCACCCTGCCCTGTGGTGCAACTGATGTCCCGCTTTCCAAACATGTACTCAATGGGACCGTAATGTTGCAGCCACACACAAGTTCACCTGCTGCGAGGAAAAATTGAGTTAGTACATTTCAAACAGGAAAAAGGTCATTTTATAAACAACATGAAAAACCATAATTCCAAAAGTATAAAACACAAAAAAATGCTTACCGAAGAAAGGAAATGTATCGTGCACGGCACCCTCCACCCTGCCCTGTGGTGCAACTGATGCCCCTCTCTCCAAAAATCTACTCAATGGGACCGTAATGTTGCAACCACACACAAGTTGACCTGCTGTGAGGAAAAATTGAGTTAGTACATTTCAAACATGAAAAAGGTCATTTTATAATCAACATGAGAAACCAAAATTCCAAAAGTATAAAACACAAAAAAATGCTTACCGAAGAGAGAAAATGTATTGTGCACGGCACCCTCCACCCTGAACTCTGGTGCAACTGATGTCTTTCTCTCCAAAAATGTACTCAATGGGACCGTAATGTTGCAACCACACACAAGTTGACCTGCTGTGAGGAAAAATTGAGTTAGTACATTTCAAACATGAAAAAGGTCATTTTATAATCAACATGAAAAACCAATATTCCAAAAGTATAAAACACAAAAAAATGCTTACCGAAGAAATAAAATGTATCATGCACGGCACCCTCCACCATGCCCTGTGGTGCAACTGATGTCCCTCTCTCCAAAAATCTACTCAATGGGACGGTAATGTTGCAACCACACACAAGTTGACCTGCTGTGAGGAAAAATTGAGTTAGTACATTTCAAACATGAAAATGGTCATTTTATAATCAACATGAAAAACCAAAGTTATAAAAGCATAAAACACAAAAAAATGCTTACCGAAGAAAGAAAATGCATCGTGCAACGCACCCTCCACCCTGCCCTGTGGTGCGACTGATGACCCTCTCTCCAAAAATGTATTCAATTGGGACCGTAATGTTGCAACCACACACAAGTTGACCTGCTGTGAGGAAAAATTGAGTTAGTACATTTCAAACATGAAAAAAGTCATTTTATAATCAACTAGAAAAGCCAAAATTCCAAAAGTATAAAACACAAAAAAATGCTTACCGAGGAAAGAAAATGTATCGTGCACGGCACCCTCCACCCCCCCCCCCCTGTGGTGCAACTGATGTCCCTCTCTCCAAAAATGTGCTCAATGGGACCGTAATGTTGCAACCACACACAAGTTGACCTGCAGTGCGGAAAAATTGAGTTAGTACATTTCACACATGAAAAAGGTCATTTTATAATCAACATGAAAAACCAAAATTCCAAAAGCATAAAACACAAAAAAATGCTAACCGAAGAAAGAAAATGTATCGTGCACCGCATCCCCCACCCTGCCCTGTGGTGCAACTGGTGTCCTTCTCTCCAAAAATGTACTCAAGATTAGATTAGATTAGATTTACTTTCATTCCAATTGATCCGTAGTGAGGAGGTCCTCCAGGATGTGGAACATGTCAGAAAAACAACAATACATGACAAATATTTAAACTAAAACAAATAAGCTAATGTACCATTCCACAGGTCCCAAGTGGAATGATCGTCATTTTTTAATGAACACTAAGAGTCATTTTACAAATACTATTGCACTGAATTTAAAATAAAAAAGTTTTATATTTATTTATAAGGTAAGAAACATGTAATACAACTACTGTAATACTTATTTACAATGAACACATTACTGCACTGAAATGGTGCAGAAGTTAGATTATACTTACACACACACACACACACACACACACACACACAAATTTTCAGTGAACACATTACTGCACTGAAATTGTGCAGAAGTTATGTTGTACTTATATACAAATCAGTTGGTTTTCCTCAGAAATTCATCAATGGAGTAGAAGGAGTTGGCCACCAATAAATCGTTTAGGCTTCTCTTAAACTGAATTTCATTGGTTGTTAAGCTTTTTATGGCTGCTGGCAAGTTATTGAAAATGTGTGTTCCTGAATAATGCACACCTTTTTGTATAAGACTAAGTGACTTTAAATCCTTGTGAAGATTATTCTTATTTCTAGTATTGATTCCATGAATTGAGCTGTTGGTTTGAAAAAGTGATATATTTTTAATGACAAAATTCATTAAGGAATAAATATATTGGGAAGCTGTAGTTAGTATCCCTAGTTCCCTAAACAGGCTTCTGCAGGATGTTCTTGAGTTCACACCACATATAATTCTTACTGCACGTTTTTGTGCCCGGAAAACTTTAGCTTGGCTTGATGAATTACCCCAGAAAATAATCCCATATGACATTATGGAATGAAAGTAAGCATAGTATGCCAGCTTTTTCATTTTTATATCCCCTATGTCTGACAAAATTCGCATTGCAAACAGAGATTTGTTAAGACGCTTCAGCAGTTCTGTGGTGTGCTCCTCCCAGTTGAATTTATTATCAAGCTGTAATCCCAAGAATTTAACACCGTCCACTTCTTCTATCTTCTTGTCATCATATGTTAGACATATACTCTTGGGACACCCCTTACAAGTTCTGAACTGCATGTAGTGTGTTTTTTCAAAGTTTAGTGACAAAGAATTGGCTAGGAACCAGTGATTAATGTCTACAAATATTTTATTGGCTGATCTTTCTAAGACTACACTTGATTTGCTATTTATTGCAATGTTTGTATCATCAGCAAACAAAACAAACTTGGCATCGGGTAATGTTACTGATGAAAGGTCATTGATATACACAAGAAAAAGTAAGGGCCCCAAAATGGAACCTTGTGGGACCCCACATGTAATTAGTTCCCAGTTGGATGATGCCTGATAGCTTGATACATGTCTCTTTCCTAATAACACCCTTTGTTTCCTGCCAGAGATATAAGATTTGAACCATTTTGCAGCATTTCCTGTTACACTATAATATTCTAGTTTATTTAAAAGGATATTGTGATTTACACAGTCAAATGCCTTTGACAGATCACAAAATATACCAGTTGCCTGCAATTTTTTGTCTAATGAATTAAGTACATTTTCACTGTAAGTGTAGATAGCCTTCTCAATATCAGAACCTTTTAGAAATCCAAACTGTGACTTTGACAGTATGTTATTTGAGATAAGATGGTTATAAAGACGACTGTACATTACTTTTTCGAAAATTTTTGAGAATGCTGGCAACAGTGAAATTGGACGGAAATTTGATGCTATTTCTTTATCTCCCTTCTTAAACAGTGGCTTAACTTCAGCATATTTCAGCCATTCGGGAAATATTCCACTGACAAACGACTGGTTACACAGATAGCTTAATATGTTACTTAGCTCAGAATCACATTCTTTAATTAACTTTGTTGATATTTCATCATACCCACTAGATGTTTTTGATTTTAAAGATTTTATGATGGACATTATTTCTGTTGGGGTAGTGAGGGTCAAATTCATATTATGGAAGTTACTTGAAATGTCTGGTCTAAGGTAATCCATAGCAGCATCTACCGAACCTGACAACCCCATCTTTTCAGTAACAGTTATAAAATGTTTGTTAAAAAGTTCTGCAACACTATACACATCTGTACCAATGCATCATTTACTCTTAATGCTATTTGTTCCTCTTCATGTCTGGTTCTACCGGTCTCCTCCTTCACTATATCCCATATTGTCTTTATTTTGTTATCTGATATGACTATCTTTTCCTTGTAATATATTTGCTTTGACATCCGTATTACAGTCTTTAATATTTTGCAGTATTTCTTATAATGTGCTATAGCATCAACATTGGAAATGTTTCGGATTGACAGATACAGTTTTCTTTTTGTTTTACAAGATACCCCTATTCCTCGAGTAATCCATGGCTTCTTTGTAGACTTTGCTCTAACCTTGGTAAGTTTTGGGGGAAAGCAGTGTTCAAATAAGGTAAGCACTTTATTAGCAAAAATGTTATATTTTTCATTCATGCCATGAGCACTGTAAACATCAATCCAGTGAATGTCTCTGAGGAGTGTCCTAAAATAATCAATTTTTGGCTTACTGATTACCCTCTTGAGCTCAGATTTAACACATTTTATATCCTGTTCAGTATTAACATTTAACAGAAGGAACTGCATGTCATGGTCTGGGAGGCCATTGACTATTGGTTTTGTAATATAATTTTGTTCATTTGACTTTTCTATAAAGATATTATCAATGGCTGTTTGTGAGCAAGTGGTTATCCTAGTGGGGAACTTTACTGTGGGAATTAAGTTGAATGATAGTGTTACTAACTCAAATAGGTTCTTATTGGGAGAGTCTTTAAGGAAATCTACATTGAAATCACCAGCAACCACTATTTCTTTGTTTTTGGTTGTTAAATGGGACCGTAATGTTGCAACCACACACAAGTTGACCTGCTGTGAGGAAAAATTGAGTTAGTACATTTCAAACATGAAGAAGGTCATTTTATAATCAACATGATAAACCAAAATTCCAAAAGTATAAAACACAAAAAAATGCTTACCGAAGAAAGAAAATGTACCGTCCACAGCACCATCCACACTGCCCTAAGGTGCAACTGATGTCCCTCTCTCCAAACATGTACTCAATGGGACCGTAATGTTGGAACCACAGACAAGTGGACCTGCTGTGAGGAAAAATTGAGTTAGTACATTTCTAACATGAAAAAGGTCATTTTATAATCAACATGAAAAACCAAAATTCCAAAAGTATAAAACACAAAAAAATGCTTACCGAAGAAAGAGAATGTATCATGCACGGCACCCTCCACACTGCCCTGAGGTGCAACTGATGTTCCTCTCTCCAAAAACGTACTCAATGGGACCGTAATGTTGCAACCACACACAAGTTGACCTGCTGTGAAGAAAAATTGAGTTAGTACATTTCAAACATGAAAAAGGTCATTTTATAATCAACATGAAAAACCAAAATTCCAAAAGTATAAAACACAAAAAAATGCTTACCGAAGAAAGAAAATGTATCGTGCACGGCACCCTCCACCCTGCCCTCTGGTGCAACTGATGTCCCTCTCTCCAAAAATGTACTGAATTGGACCGTAATGTTGCAACCACACACAAGTTGACCTGCTGTGAGGAAAAATTGAGTTAGTACATTTCAAACATGAAAAAGGTCATTTTGAAATCAACATGAAAAACCAAAAATTCCAAAAGTATAAATCACAAAAAAATGCCTCCCAAAGAAAGAAAATGTATCGTGCACGGCACCCTCCACACTGCCCTAAGGTGCAACTGATGTCCCTCTCTCCAAACATGTACTCAATGGGACCGTAATGTTGCAACCACACACAAGTTGACCTGCTGTGAGGAAAGATTGAGTTAGTACATTTCAAACATGAAGAAGGTCATTTTATAATCAATATGAAAAACCAAAATTCCAAAAGTATAAAACACAAAAAAATGCTTACCGAAGAAAGAAAATGTATCATGCACGGCACCCTCCACCCTTCCCTGAGGTGGAACTTATGTTACTCTCTCCAAAAATGTACTCAATGGGACCGTAATGTTGCAACAACACACAAGTTGACCTGCTGTGAGGAAAAATTGAGTTAGTACATTTCAAACATGAAAAAGGTCATTTTATAATCAACATGGAAAACCAAAATTCCAAAAGTATAAAACACAAAAAAATGCTTACCGAAGGAAGAAAATGTATCGTGCACGGCACCCTCCACCCTGCCCTGTGGTGCACTTGATGGCCCTCTCTCAGAAAATCTACTCAATGGGACCGTAATGTTGCAACCACACACAACTTGACCTGCTGTGAAAAAAAATTGAGTTAGTACATTTCAAACATGAAAAAGGTCATTTTATAATCAACATGAAATTCAAAATTCCAAAAGTATGAAACACAAAAAGATGCTTAATGAAGAAAGAAAATGTATCGTGCACGGCACCCTCCACCCTGCCCTCTGGGGCAACTGATGTCCCTCTCTACAAAAATGTACTCAATTGGACCATAATGTTGCAACCACCCACAAGTAGACCTGCTGTGAGGAAAAATTGAGTTAGTACATTTCAAACATGAAAAAGGTCATTTTATAATCAACATGAAAAACCAAAATTCCAAAAGTATAAAACACAAAACAATGCTTACAAAAGAAAGAAAATGTATCGTGCACGGCACCCTCCACACTGCCCTAAGGTGCAACTGATGTCCCTCTCTCCAAACATGTACTCAATGGGGCCGTAATGTTGCAACCACACACAAGTTGACCTGCTGTGAGGAAAAGTTGAGTTAGTACATTTCAAACATGAAAAAGGTCATTTTATAATCAACATGAAAAACCAAAATTACAAAAGTATAAAACACAAAAAAATGTTTACCGAAGAAAGAAAATGTATCGAGCACGGCACCCTCCAACCTGCCCTGAGGTGCAACTGATGTCCCTCTCTCCAAAAATGTACTCAATGGGACCGTAATGTTGCAACCACACACAAGTTGACCTGCTGTGAGGAAAAATTGAGTTAGTACATTTCAAACATGAAGAAGGTCATTTTATAATCAACATGAAAAACCAAAATTCCAAAAGTATAAAACACAAAAAAATGCTCACCGAAGAAAGAAAATGTATCGTGCACGGCACCCTCCACCCTGCCCTGTGGTGCAACTGATGTCCCTCTCTCCAAAAATGTACTCAATGGGACCGTAATGTTCCAACCACACACAAGTTGACCTGCTGTGAGGAAAAATTGAGTATGTACATTTCAGACATTAAAAAGGTCATTTTATAATCAACATGAAAAACCAAAATTCCAAAGGTATAAAACACAAATAAATGCTTAATGAAGAAAGAAAATGTATCGTGCACGGCACCCTCCACACTGCCCTGTGGCGCAACTGATGTCCCTCTCTTCAAAAATGTACTCAATGGGACCGTAATATTGCAACCACACACAAGTTGACCTGCTGTGAGGAAAAAATGAGTTAGTACATCTCAAACATGAAAAAGGTCATTTTACAATCAATTTGAAAAACCAAAATTCCAAAAGTACAAAACACAAAAAAATGCTTACCGAAAAAAGAAAATGTATCGTGCACGGTACCCGCCAACCTGCCCTGTGGTGCAACTGATGTCCCTCTCTCCAAAAATGTACTCTATGGGACCGTAATGTTGCAACCACACACAAGTTGACCAGCTGTGAGGAAAAATTGAGTTAGTACATTTCAAACCTTAAAAACGTCATTTTATAATCAACATGAAAAATCAAAATTCCAAAAGTATGAAACACAAGAAAATGCTTACCGAAAAAAGAAAATGTATCTTGCACAGCATCCTCCTCCCTGCCCTGTGGTGCAACTGGAGTCCTTCTTATCAAAAATGTACTCAATGGGACCGTAATGTTGCAACCACACACAAGTTGACCTGCTGTGAGGAAAAATTGAGTTAGTACATTTCAAACATGAAAATGGTCATTTTATAATCAACATGAAAAACTAAAATTCCAAAAGTATAAAACACAAAAAAATGCTTACCGAAGAAAGAAAATGTTTCGTGCACGGCACCCTCCACCCGGCCCTGTGGTGCAACTGATGTCCCTGTCTCCAAAAATGTACTCAATTGGACCGTAATGTTGCAACCACACATAAGTGAGCGGCTGTGAGGAAAATTTGAGTTAGCACATTTCAAACATGAAAAAGGTCATTTTATAATCAACATGAGAAACCAAAATTCCAAAAGTATAAAACACATAAAAATGCTTACCGAAGAGAGAAAATGTATTGTGCACGGCACCCTCCACCCTGAACTCTGGTGCAACTGATGTCCCTCTCTCCAAAAATGTACTCAATTGGACCGTAATGTTGCAACCACACACAAGTTGACCTGCTGTGAGGAAAAATTGAGTTAGTACATTTCAAACATGAAGAAGGTCATTTTATAATCAACATGATAAACCAAAATTCCAAAAGTATAAAACACAAAAAAATGCTTACCGAAGAAAGAAAATGTACCGTCCACAGCACCATCCACACTGCCCTAATGTGCAACTGATGTCCCTCTCTCCAAACATTTACTCAATGGGACCGTAATGTTGGAACCACAGACAAGTTGACCTGCCGTGAGGAAAAATTGAGTTAGTACATTTCAAACATGAAAAAGGTCATTTTATAATCAACATGAAAAACCAAAATTCCAAAAGTATAAAACACAAAAAAATGCTTACCGAAGAAAGAGAATGTATCATGCACGGCACCCTCCATACTGCCCTGAGGTGCAACTGATGTTCCTCTCTCCAAAAATGTACTCTTTGGGACCGTAATGTTGCAACCACACACAAGTTGACCTGCTGTGAGGAAAAATTGAGTTAGTACATTTCAAACATGAAAAAGGTCATTTTATTATCATCATGAAAAACCAAAATTCCAAAAGTATAAAACACAAAAAAATGCTTACCGAAGAAAGAAAATGTATCGTGCACGGCACCCTCCACCCTGCCCTCTGGTGCAACTGCTGTCCCTCTCTCCAAAAATGTGCTGAATTGGACCGTAATGTTGCAACCACACACAAGTTGACATGCTGTGAGGAAAAATTGAGTTAGTACATTTCAAACATGAAAAAGGTCATTTTGAAATCAACATGAAAAACCAAAAATTCCAAAAGTATAAAACACAAAAAAATGCCACCCGAAGAAAGAAAATGTATCGTGCACGGCACCCTCCACACTGCCCTAAGGTGCAACTGATGTCCCTCTCTCCGAACATGTACTCAATGGGACCGTAATGTTGCAACCACACACAAGTTGACCTGCTGTGAGGAAAAATTGAGTTAGTACATTTCAAACATGAAAAAGGCCATTTTATAATCAACATGAAAAACCAAAATTCCAAAAGTATAAAACACAAAAAAATGCTTACCGAAGAAAGAAAATGTATCGTGCACGGCACCCTCCACCCTGCCCTGAGGTGCAACTGATGTCCCTCTCTCCAAAAATGTACTCAATGGGACCGTAATGTTGCAACCACACACAAGTTGACCTGCTGTGAGGAAAGATTGAGTTAGTACATTTCAAACATGAAGAAGGTCATTTTATAATCAATATGAAAAACCAAAATTCCAAAAGTATAAAACACAAAAAAATGCTTACCGAAGAAAGAAAATGTATCGTGCACGGCACCCTCCACCCTTCCCTGAGGTGCAACTTATGTCCCTCTCTCCAAAAATGTACTCAATGGGACCGTAATGTTGCAACAACACACAAGTTGACCTGCTGTGAGGAAAAATTGAGTTAGTACATTTCAAACATGAAAAAGGTCATTTTATAATCAACATGGAAAATCAAAATTCCAAAAGTATAAAACACAAAAAAAGTGCTTACCGAAGGAAGAAAATGTATCGTGCACGGCACCCTCCGCCCTGCCCTGTGGTGCACTTGATGGCCATCTCTCAGAAAATCTACTCAATGGGACCGTAATGCTGCAACCACACACAACTTGACCTGCTGTGAGGAAAAACTGAGTTAGTACATTTCAAACATGAAAAAGGTCATTTTATAATCAACATGAAAATACAAAATTCCAAAAGTATGAAACACAAAAAGATGCTTAATGAAGAAAGAAAATGTATCGTGCACGGCACCCTCCACCCTGCCCTCTGGGGCAACTGATGTCCCTCTCTCCAAAAATGTACTCAATTGGACCATAATGTTGCAACGACCCACAAGTAGACCTGCTGTGAGGAAAAATTGAGTTAGTACATTTGAAACATGAAAAAGATCATTTTCTAATCAACATGAAAACCCAAAATTCCAAAACTATAAAACACAAAAAAATGCTTACCGAAGAAAGAAAATGTATCGTGCACGGCACCCTCCACCCTGCCCTGTGGTGCAACTGATGCCCCTCTCTCCAAAAATCTACTCAATGGGACCGTAATGTTGCAACCACACACAAGTTGACCTGCTGTGAGGAAAAATTGAGTTAGTACATTTCAAACATGAAAAAGGTCATTTTATAATCAACATGAAAAACCAAAATTCCAAAAGTATAAAACACAAAAAAATGCTTACCGAAGAAAGAAAATGTATCGTGCACGGCAGCCTCCACCCTGCCCTGTGGTGCAACTGATGTCCCTGTCTCCAAAAATGTACTGAATTGGACCGTAATGTTGCAACCACACATAAGTGAGCGGCTGTGAGGAAAATTTGAGTTAGCACATTTCAAACATGAAAAAGGTCATTTTATAATCAACATGAAAAACCAAAATTCCAAAAGTATAAAACACAAAAAAATGCTTACCGAAGAGAGAAAATGTATCGTGCACGGCACCCTCCACCCTGAACTCTTGTGCAACTGATGTCCCTCTCTCCAAAAATGTACTCAATGGGACCGTAATGTTGCAACCACACACAAGTTGACCTGCTGTGAGGAAAAATTGAGTTAGTACATTTCAAACATGAAAAAGGTCATTTTATAATCAACATGAAAAACCAAAATTCCAAAAGTATAAAACACAAAAAAATGCTTACCGAAGAAAGAAAATGTATCATGCAAGGCACCCTCCACCATGCCCTGTGGTGCAACTGATGTCCCTCTCTCCAAAGATCTACTCAATGGGACCGTAATGTTGCAAGCACACACAAGTTGACCTGCTGTGAGAAAAGATTGAGTTAGTACATTTCAAACAAGAAAATGGACATTTTATAATCATCATGAAAAACCAAAGTTATAAAAGCATACAACACAGAAAAATGCTTACCGAAGAAAGAAAATGTATCGTGCAACGCACCCTCCACCTTGCCCTGTGGTGCAACTGTTGTCCCTCTCTCCAAAAATGTATTCAATTGGGACCGTAATGTTGCAACCACACACAAGTTGACCTGCTGTGAGGAAAAATTGAGTTAGTACATTTCAAACATGAAAAAGGTCATTTTATAATCAACTAGAAAAACCAAAATTCCAAAATTATAAAACACAAAAAAAAATGCTTACCGAAGAAAGAAAATGTATCGTGCACGGCACCCTCCACCCTGCCCTGTGGTGCAACTGATGTCCCTCTCTCCAAAAATTTACTCAATGGGACCGTAATGTTGCAACCACACACAAGTTGACCTGCAGTGCTGAAAAATTGAGTTAGTACATTTCAAACATGAAAAAGGTCATTTTATAATCAACATGAAAAACCAAAATTCCAAAAGCATAAAACACAAAAAAATGCCAACCGAAGAAAGAAAATGTATTGTGCACCGCATCCTCCACCCTGCCCTGTGGTGCAACTGGTGTCCTTCTCTCCAAAAATGTACTCAATGGGACCGTAATGTTGCAACCACACACAAGTTGACCAGCTGTGAGGAAAAATTGAGTTAGTACATTTCAAACTTGAAGAAGGTCATTTTATAATCAACATGATAAACCAAAATTCCAAAAGTATAAAACACAAAAAAATGCTTACCGAAGAAAGAAAATGTACCGTCCACAGCACCATCCACACTGCCCTAAGGTGCAACTGATGTCCCTCTCTCCAAACATGTACTCAATGGGACCGTAATGTTGGAACCACAGACAAGTTGACCTGCTGTGAGGAAAAATTGAGTTAGTACATTTCAAACATGAAAAAGGTCATTTTATAATCAACATGAAAAACCAAATCTCCAAAAGTATAAAACACAAAAAAATGCTTACCGAAGAAAGAAAATGTATCGTGCATGGCACCCTCCACCCTGCCCTCTGGTGCAACTGATGTCCCTCTCTCCAAAAATGTACTGAATTGGACCGTAATGTTGCAACCACACACAAGTTGACCTGCTGTGAGGAAAAATTGAGTTAGTACATTTCAAACATGAAAAAGGTCATTTTGAAATCAACATGAAAAACCAAAAATTCCAAAAGTATAAAACACAAAAAAATGCCTCCCGAAGAAAGAAAATGTATCGTGCACGGCACCCTCCACACTGCCCTAAGGTGCAACTGATGTCCCTCTCTCCAAACATGTAGTCAATGGGACCGTAATGTTGCAACCTCACACAAGTTGACCTGCTGTGAGGAAAAATTGAGTTAGTACATTTCAAACATGAAAAAGGCCATTTTATAATCAACATGAAAAACCAAAATTCCAAAAGTATAAAACACAAAAAAATGCTTACCGAAGAAAGAAAATGTATCGTGCACGGCACCCTCCACCCTGCCCTGAGGTGCAACTGATGTCCCTCCCTCCAAAAATGTACTCAATGGGACCGTAATGTTGCAACCACACACAAGTTGACCTGCTGTGAGGAATGATTGAGTTAGGACATTTCAAACATGAAGAAGGTCATTTTATAATCAATGTGAAAAACCAAAATTCCAAAAGTATAAAACACAAAAAAATGCTTACCGAAGAAAGAAAATGTATCGTGCACTGCACCCTCCACCCTTCCCTGAGGTGCAACTTATGTCCCTCTCTCCAAAAATGTACTCAATGGGACCGTAATGTTGCAACAACACACAAGTTGACCTGCTATGAGGAAAAATTGAGTTAGTACATTTCAAACATGAAAAAGGTCATTTTATAATCAACATGGAAAACCAAAATTCCAAAAGTATAAAACACAAAAAAATGCTTACCGAAGGAAGAAAATGTATCGTGCACGGCACCCTCCACCCTGCCCTGTGGTACACTTGATGGCCCCCTCTCAGAAAATCTACTCAATGGGATCGTAATGTTGCAACCACACACAACTTGACATGCTGTGAGGAAAAACTGAGTTAGTACATTTCAAACATGAAAAAGGTCATTTTATAATCAACATGAAAATCCAAAATTCCAAAAGTATGAAACACAAAAAGATGCTTAATGAAGAAAGAAAATGTATCGTGCACGGCACCCTCCACCCTGCCCTCTGGGGCAACTGATGTCCCTCTCTCCAAAAATGTACTCAATGGGACCGTAATGTTGCAACCACAC
Organism: Schistocerca serialis cubense; assembly: GCF_023864345.2. Classification (NCBI taxonomy): domain Eukaryota; kingdom Metazoa; phylum Arthropoda; class Insecta; order Orthoptera; family Acrididae; genus Schistocerca; species Schistocerca serialis. Next base: position 6,370,943 of record NC_064644.1, read on the forward strand.
ACAAGTTGACCTGCTGTGAGGAAAAATTGAGTTAGTACATTTCAAACATGAAATAGGTCATTTTATAATCAACATGAAAAACCAAAATTCCAAAAGTATAAAACACAAAAAAATGCTTACCGAAGAAAGAAAATGTATCGTGCACGGCAGCCTCCACCCTGCCCTGTGGTGCAACTGATGTCTCTGTCTCCAAAAATGTACTCAATTGGACCGTAATGTTGCAACCACACATAAGTGAGCGGCTGTGAGGAAAATTTGAGTTAGCACATTTCAAACATGAAAAAGGTCATTTTATAATCAACATCAAAAACCAAAATTCCAAAAGTATAAAACACAAAAAAATGCTTACCGAAGAGAGAAAATGTATCGTGCACGGCACCCTCCACCCTTAACTCTTGTGGAACTGATGTCCCTCTCTCCAAAAATGTACTCAATGGGACCGTAATGTTGCAACCACACACAAATTGACCTGCTGTGAGGAAAAATTGAGTTAGTACATTTCAAACATGAAGAAGGTCATTTTATAATCAACATGATAAACCAAAAATCCAAAAGTATAAAACACAAAAAAATGCTTACCGAAGAAAGAGAATGTATCATGCACGGCACCCTCCACCCTGCCCTGAGGTGCAACTGATGTCCCTCTCTCCAAAAATGTACCCAATGGGACCGTAATGTTGCAACCACACACAAGTTGACCTGCTGTGAGGAAAGATTGAGTTAGTACATTTCAAACATGAAAAAGGTCATTTTATAATCAACATGAAAAACCAAAATTCCAAAAGTATAAAACTCAAAAAAATGCTTACCGAAGTAAGAAAATGTATCGTGCACGGCACCCTCCACCCTGCCCTCTGGTGCAACTGATGTCCCTCTCTCCAAAAATGTACTGAATTGGACCGTAACGTTGCAACCACACACAAGTTGACCTGCTGTGAGGAAAAATTGAGTAAGTACATTTCAAACATGAAAAAGGACACTTTGAAATCAACATGAAAAACCAAAAATTCTAAAAGTATAAAACACAAAAAAATGCCTCCCGAAGAAAGAAAATGTATCGTGCACGGCACCCTCCACACTGCCCTAAGGTGCAACTGATGTCCCTCTCTCCAAACATGTACTCAATGGGACCGTAATGTTGCAACCACACACAAGTTGACCTGCTGTGAGGAAAAATTGAGTTAGTACATTTCAAACATGAAAAAGGCCATTTTATAATCAACATAAAAAACCAAAATTCCAAAAGTATAAAACACAAAAAAATGCTTACCGAAGAAAGAAAATGTATCGTGCACGGCACCCTCCACCCTGCCCTGAGGTGCCACTGATGTCCCTCCCTCCAAAAATGTACTCAATGGGACCGTAATGTTGCAACCACACACAAGTTGACCTGCTGTGAGGAAAGATTGAGTTAGTACATTTCAAACATGAAGAAGGTCATTTTATAATCAATGTGAAAAACCAAAATTCCAAAAGTATAAAACACAAAAAAATGCTTACCGAAGAAAGAAAATGTATCGTGCACTGCACCCTCCACCCTTCCCTGAGGTGCAACTTATGTCCCTCTCTCCAAAAATGTACTCAATGGGACCGTAATGTTGCAACAACACACAAGTTGACCTGCTATGAGGAAAAATTGAGTTAGTACATTTCAAACATGAAAAAGGTCATTTTATAATCAACATGAAAAACCAAAATTCCAAAAAAATAAAACACAAAAAAATGCTTACCGAAGGAAGAAAATGTATCGTGCACGGCACCCTCCACCCTGCCCTGTGGTGCACTTGATGGCCCTCTCTCAGAAAATCTACTCAATGGGACCGTAATGTTGCAACCACACACAACTTGACCTGCTGTGAGGAAAAACTGAGTTAGTACATTTGAAACATGAAAAAGGTCATTTTATAATCAACATGAGAAACCAAAATTCCAAAAGTATAAAACACAAAAAAATGCTAACCGAAGAAAGAAAATGTATCGTGCACGGCACCCTCCACCCTGCCCTGTGGTGCAACTGATGTCCCTCTCTCCAAAAATGTACTCAATGGGACCGTAATGTTGCAACCACACACAAGTTGACCTGCTGTGAGGAAAAATTGAGCTAGTACATTTCAAACATGAAATAGGTCATTTTATAATCAACATGAAAAACCAAAATTCCAAAAGTATAAAACACAAAAAAATGCATACCGAGGAAAGAAAATGTATCGTGCACGGCACCCTCCAGGGTGCACCCTCTGGTGCCACTGATGTCCCTCTCTCCAAAAATCTACTCAATGGGACCGTAATGTTGCAACCACACACAAGTTGACCTGCTGTGAGGAAAAATTGAGTTAGTACATTTCAAACATGAAAATGGTCAATTTTTAGTCAACATGAAAAAACAAAATTCCAAAAGTATAAAACACAAAAAAATGCTTACCGAAGAGAGAAAATGTATCGTGCACGGCACCCTCCACCCTGAACTCTGGTACAACTGATGTCCCTCTCTCCAAAAGTGTACTCAATGGGACCGTAATGTTGCAACCACACACAAGTTGACCTGCTGTGAGGAAAAATTGAGTTAGTACATTTCAAACATGAAAAAGGTCATTTTATAATCAACATGAAAAACCAAAATTCCAAAAGTATAAAACACAAAAAAATGCTTACCGAAGAAAGAAAATGTATCATGCACGGCACCCTCCACCATGCCCTGTGGTGCAACTGATGTCCCTCTCTCCAAAAATCTACTCAATGGGTCGGTAATGTTGGAACCACAGACAAGTTGACCTGCTGTGAGGAAAAATTGAGTTAGTACATTTGAAACATGAAAAAGGTCATTTTATAATCAACATGAAAAACCAAAATAACAAAAGTATAAAACACAAAAAAAATGCTTACCGAAGAAAGAAAATGTATCGTGCACGGCACCCTCCACCCTGCCCTCTGGTGCAACTGATGTCCCTCTCTCCAAAAATGTACTGATTTGGACCGAAATGTTGCAACCACACACAAGTTGACCTGCTGTGAGGAAAAATTGAGTTAGTACATTTCAAACATGAAAAAGGTCATTTTGAAATCAACATGAAAAACCAAAAATTCCAAAAGTATAAAACACAAAAAAATTCCTCCCGAAGAAAGAAAATGTATCGTGCACGGCACCCTCCACACTGCCCTAAGGTGCAAATGATGTCCCTCTCTCCAAACATGTACTCAATGGGACCGTAATGTTGCAACCACACACAAGTTGACCTGCTGTGAGGAAGAATTGAGTTAGTACATTTGAAACATGAAAAAGGTCATTTTATAATCAACATGAGAAACCAAAATTCCAAAAGTATAAAACACAAAAAAATGCTAACCGAAGAAAGAAAATGTATCGTGCACGGCACCCTCCACCCTGCCCTGTGGTGCAACTGATGTCCCTCTCTCCAAAAATGTACTCAATGGGACCGTAATGTTGCAACCACACACAAGTTGACCTGCTGTGAGGAAAAATTGAGCTAGTACATTTCAAACATGAAATAGGTCATTTTATAATCAACATGAAAAACCAAAATTCCAAAAGTATAAAACACAAAAAAATGCATACCGAGGAAAGAAAATGTATCGTGCACGGCACCCTCCAGGGTGCACCCTCTGGTGCCACTGATGTCCCTCTCTCCAAAAATCTACTCAATGGGACCGTAATGTTGCAACCACACACAAGTTGACCTGCTGTGAGGAAAAATTGAGTTAGTACATTTCAAACATGAAAATGGTCAATTTTTAGTCAACATGAAAAAACAAAATTCCAAAAGTATAAAACACAAAAAAATGCTTACCGAAGAGAGAAAATGTATCGTGCACGGCACCCTCCACCCTGAACTCTGGTACAACTGATGTCCCTCTCTCCAAAAGTGTACTCAATGGGACCGTAATGTTGCAACCACACACAAGTTGACCTGCTGTGAGGAAAAATTGAGTTAGTACATTTCAAACATGAAAAAGGTCATTTTATAATCAACATGAAAAACCAAAATTCCAAAAGTATAAAACACAAAAAAATGCTTACCGAAGAAAGAAAATGTATCATGCACGGCACCCTCCACCATGCCCTGTGGTGCAACTGATGTCCCTCTCTCCAAAAATCTACTCAATGGGTCGGTAATGTTGGAACCACAGACAAGTTGTCCTGCTGTGAGGAAAAATTGAGTTAGTACATTTGAAACATGAAAAAGGTCATTTTATAATCAACATGAAAAACCAAAATAACAAAAGTATAAAACACAAAAAAAATGCTTACCGAAGAAAGAAAATGTATCGTGCACGGCACCCTCCACCCTGCCCTCTGGTGCAACTGATGTCCCTCTCTCCAAAAATGTACTGATTTGGACCGAAATGTTGCAACCACACACAAGTTGACCTGCTGTGAGGAAAAATTGAGTTAGTACATTTCAAACATGAAAAAGGTCATTTTGAAATCAACATGAAACACCAAAAATTCCAAAAGTATAAAACACAAAAAAATTCCTCCCGAAGAAAGAAAATGTATCGTGCACGGCACCCTCCACACTGCCCTAAGGTGCAAATGATGTCCCTCTCTCCAAACATGTACTCAATGGGACCGTAATGTTGCAACCACACACAAGTTGACCTGCTGTGAGGAAGAATTGAGTTAGTACATTTCAAACATGAAAAAGGCCATTTTATAATCAACATGAAAAACCAAAATTCCAAAAGTATAAAACACAAAAAAATGCTTACCGAAGAAAGAAAATGTATCGTGCACGGCACCCTCCACCCTGCCTTGAGGTGCAACTGATGTCCCTCTCTCCAAAAATGTACTCAATGGGACCGTAATGTTGCAACCACACACAAGTTGACCTGCTGTGAGGAAAGATTGAGTTAGTACATTTCAAACATGAAGAAGGTCATTTTATAATCAATATGAAAAACCAAAATTCCAAAAGTATAAAACACAAAAAAATGCTTACCGAAGAAAGAAAATGTATCGTGCACGGCACCCTCCACCCTTCCCTGAGGTGCAACTTATGTCCCTCTCTCCAAAAATGTACTCAATGGGACCGTAATGTTGCAACAACACACAAGTTGACCTGCTGTGAGGAAAAATTGAGTTTGTGCATTTCAAACATGAAAAAGGTCATTTTATAATCAACACGGATAACCAAAATTCCAAAAGTATAAAACACAAAAAAATGCTTACCGAAGGAAGAAAATGTATCGTGCACGGCTCCCTCCACCCTGCCCTGTGGTGCACTTGATGGCCCTCTCTCAGAAAATCTACTCAATGGGAGAGTAATGTTGCAACCACACACAACTTGACCTGCTGTGAGGAAAAATTGAGTTAGTACATTTGAAACATGAAAAAGGTCATTTTATAATCAACATGAAAACCCAAAATTCCAAAACTAAAAAACACAAAAAAATGCTTACCGAAGAAAGAAAATGTATCGTGCACGGCACCCTCCACCCTGCCCTGTGGTGCAACTGATGCCCCTCTCTCCAAAAATCTACTCAATGGGACCGTAATGTTGCAACCACACACAAGTTGACCTGCTGTGAGGAAAAATTGAGTTAGTACATTTCAAACATGAAAAAGGTCATTTTATAATCAACATGAAAAACCAAAATTCCAAAAGTATAAAACACAAAAAAATGCTTACCGAAGAAAGAAAATGTATCGTGCACGGCACCCTCCACCCTGCCCTGTGGTGCAACTCATGTCCCTGTCTCCAAAAATGTACTCAATTGGACCGTAATGTTGCAACCACACATAAGTGAGCGGCTGTGAGGAAAATTTGAGTTAGCACATTTCAAACATGAAAAAGGTCATTTTATAATCAACATGAAAAACCAAAATTCCAAAAGTATAAAACACAAAAAAATGCTTACCGAAGAGAGAAAATGTATCGTGCACGGCACCCTCCACCCTGAACTCTGGTGCAACTGATGTCCCTCTCTCCAAAAATGTACTCAATGGGACCGTAATGTTGCAACCACACACAAGTCGACCTGCTGTGAGGAAAAATTGAGTTAGTACATTTCAAACATGAAAAAGGTCATTTTATAATCAACATGAAAAACCAAAATTCCAAAAGTATAAAACACAAAAAAATGCTTACCGAAGAAAGAAAATGTATCATGCACGGCACCCTCCACCATGCCCTGTGGTGCAACTGATGTCCCTCTCTCCAAAAATCTACTCAATGGGACGGTAATGTTGCAACCACACACAAGTTGACCTGCTGTGAGGAAAAATTGAGTTAGTACATTTCAAACATGAAGAAGGTCATTTTATAATCAACATGAAAAACCAGAGTTATAAAAGTATAAAACAAAAAAAATGCTTACCGAAGAAAGAAAATGTATTGTGCAACGCACCCTCCACAATGCCCTGTGGTGCAACTGATGTCCCTCTCTCCAAAAATGTATTCAATTGGGACTGTAATGTTGCAACCACACACAAGTTGACCTGCTGTGAGGAAAAATTGAGTTAGTACATTTCAAACATGAAAAAGGTCATATTATAATCAACTAGAAAAACCAAAATTCCAAAAGTATAAAACACAAATAAATGCTTACCGAAGAAAGAAAATGTATCGTGCACGGCACCCTCCACCCCCCCCTGTGGTGCAACTGATGTCCCTCTCTCCAAAAATGTACTCAATGGGACCGTAATGTTGCAACCACACACAAGTTGACCTGCTGTGAGGAAAAATTGAGTTAGTACATTTCAAACATGAAAAAGGTCATTTTATAATCAACATGAAAAACCAAAATTCCAAAAGCATAAAACACAAAAAAATGCTAACCGAAGAAAGAAAATGTATCGTTCACCGCATCCTCCACCATGCCCTGTGGTGCAACTGGTGTCCTTCTCTCCAAAAATGTACTCAATGGGACCGTAATGTTGCAACCACACACAAGTTGACCTGCTGTGAGGAAAAATTGAGTTAGTACATTTCAAAAATTAAGAAGGTCATTTTATAATCAACATGATAAACCAAAATTCCAAAAGTATAAAACACAAAAAAATGCTTACCGAAGAAAGAAAATGTACCGTCCACAGCACCATCCACACTGCCCTAAGGTGCAACTGATCTCCCTCTCTCCAAACATGTACTCAATGGGACCGTAATGTTGGAACCACAGACAAGTTGTAATGCTGTGAGGAAAAATTGAGTTAGTACATTTGAAACATGAAAAAGGTCATTTTATAATCAACATGAAAAACCGAAATTCCAAAAGTATAAAACACAAAAAAATGCTTACCGAAGAAAGAAAATGTATCGTGCACGACACCCTCCACCCTGCCCTCTGGTGCAACTGATGTCCCTCTCTCCAAAAATGTACTGATTTGGACCGAAATGTTACAACCACACACAAGTTGACCTGCTGTGAGGAAAAATTGAGTTAGTACATTTCAAACATGAAAAAGGTCATTTTGAAATCAACATGAAAAACCAAAAATTCCAAAAGTATAAAACACAAAAAAATTCCTCCCGAAGAAAGAAAATGTATCGTGCACGGCACCCTCCACACAGCCCTAAGGTGCAACTGATATCCCTCTCTCCAAACATGTACTCAATTGGACCGTAATGTTGCAACCACACACAAGTTGACCTGCTGTGAGGAAAAATTGAGTTAGTACATTTCAAACATCAAAAAGGCCATTTTATAATCAACATGAAAAACCAAAATTCCAAAAGTATAAAACACAAAAAAATGCTTACCGAAGAAAGAAAATGTATCGTGCACGGCACCCTCCACCCTGCCCTGAGGTGCAACTGATTTCCCTCTCTCCAAAAATGTACTCAATGGGACCGTAATGTTGCGACCACACACAAGTTGACCTGCTGTGAGGAAAGATTGAGTTAGTACATTTCAAACATGAAGAAGGTCATTTTATAATCAATATGAAAAACCAAAATTCCAAAAGTATAAAACACAAAAAAATGCTAACCGAAGAAAGAAAATGTATCGTGCACGGCACCCTCCACCCTTCCCTGAGGTGCAACTTATGTCCCTCTCTCCAAAAATGTACTCAATGGGACCGTAATGTTGCAACAACACACAAGTTGACCTGCTGTGAGGAAAATTTAAGTTAGTACATTTCAAACATGAAAAAGGTCATTTTATAATCAACATGGACAACCACAATTCCAAAAGTATAAAACACAAAAAAATGCTTACCGAAGGAAGAAAATGTATCGTGCACGGCTCCCTCCACCCTGCCCTGTGGTGCACTTGATGGCCTTCTCTCAGAAAATCTACTCAATGGGACCGTAATGTTGCAACCACACACAACTTGACCTGCTGTGAGGAAAAACTGAGTTAGTACATTTCAAACATGAAAAAGGTCATTTTATAATCAACATGAAAATCCAAAATTCCAAAAGTATGAAACACCAAAAGATGCTTAATGAAGAAAGAAAATGTATCCTGCGCGGCACCCTCCACCCTGCCCTGTGGTGCAACTGATGCCCCTCTCTCCAAAAATCTACTCAATGGGACCGTAATGTTGCAACCACACACAAGTTGACCTGCTGTGAGGAAAAATTGAGTTAGTACATTTCAAACATGAAGAAGGTCATTTTATAATCAACATGAAAAACCAAAGTTATAAAAGTATAAAACAAAAAAAATGCTTACCGAAGAAAGAAAATGTATCGTGCAACGCACCCTCCACCCTGCCCTGTGGTGCAACTGATGTCCCTCTCCCCAAAAATGTATTCAATTAGTACCGTAATGTTGCAACCACACACAAGTTGACCTGCTGTGAGGAAAAATTGAGTTAGTACATTTCAAACATGAAAAAGGTCATTTTATAATCAGCATGAAAAACCAAAATTCCAAAAGCATAAAACACAAAAAAATGCTAACCGAAGAAAGAAAATGTATCGTGCACCGCATCCTCCACCCTGCCCTGTAGTGCAACTGGTGTCCTTCTCTCCAAAAATGTACTCAATGGGACCATAATGTTGCAACCACACACAAGTTGACCAGCTGTGAAGAAAAATTGAGTTAGTACATTTCAAACATGAAGAAGGTCATTTTATAATCAACATGATAAACCAAAATTTCAAAAGTATAAAACACAAAAAATGCTTACCGAAGAAAGAAAATGTACCGTCCACAGCACCATACACACTGCCCTAAGGTGCAACTGATGTCTCTCTCTCCAAACATGTACTCAATGGGACCGTAATGTTGGAACCACAGACAAGTTGACCTGCTGTGAGGAAAAATTGAGTTAGTGCATTTCAAACATGAAAAAGGTCATTTTATAATCAACATGTAAAACCAAAATTCCAAAAGTATAAAACACAAAAAAATGCTTACCGAAGAAAGAGAATGTATTGTGCACGGCACCCTCCACCCTCCCCTGAGGTGCAACTGATGTCCCTCTCTCCAAAAATGTACTCAATGGGACCGTAATGTTGCAACCACACACAAGTTGACCTGCTGTGAGGAAAAATTGAGTTAGTACATTTCAAACATGAAAAAGGTCATTTTATAATCAACATGAAGAACCAAAATTCCAAAAGTATAAAACACAAAAAAATACTTACCGAAGAAAGAAAATGTATCGTGCACAGCACCCTCCACCCTGCCCTCTGGTGCAACTGATGTCCCTCTCTCCAAAAATGTACTGAATTGGACCGTAATGTTGCAACCACACACAAGTTGACCGGCTGTGAGGAAAAATTGAGTTAGTACATTTCAAACATGAAAAAGGTCATTCTGAAATCAAAATGAAAAACCAAAAATTCCAAAAGTCTAAAACACAAAAAAATGCCTCCCGAAGAAAGAAAATGTATCGTGCACGGCACCCTCCACACTGCCCTAAGGTGCAACTGATGTCAATCTCTCCAAACATGTACTCAATTGGACCGTAATGTTGTAACCACACACAAGTTGACCTGCTGTGAGGAAAAATTGAGTTAGTACATTTCAAACATGAAAAAGGTCATTTTACAATCAACATGAAAAACCAAAATTGGAAAAGTATAAAACACAAAAAAATGCTTACCGAAGAAAGAGAATGTATCATGCACTTCACCCTCCACCCTGCCCTGAGGTGCAACTGATGTCCCTCTCTCCAAAAATGTACTCAATGGGACCGTAATGTTGCAACCACACACAAGTTGACCTGCTGTGGGGAAAAGTTGAGTTAGTACATTTCAAACATGAAAAAGGTCATTTTATAATCAACATGAAAAACCAAAGTTCCAAAAGTATAAAACACAAAAAAATGCTTACCGAAGAAAGAAAATGTATCGTGCACGGCACCCTCCACCCTGCCCTCTGATGCAACTGATGTCCCTCTCTCCAAAAATGTACTGAATTGGACCGTAATGTTGCAACCACACACAAGTTGACCTGCTGTGAGAAATAATTGAGTTAATACATTTGAAACATGAAGAAGGTCATTTTGAAATCAACATGAAAAACCAAAAATTCCAAAAGTATAAAACACAAAAAAATGCCTCCCGAAGAAAGAAAATGTATCGTGCACGGCACCCTCCACACTGCCCTAAGGTGCAACTGATGTCCCTCTCTCCAAACATGTACTCAATGGGACCGTAATGTTGCAACCACACACAAGTTGACCTGCTGTGAGGAAAAATTGAGTTAGTACATTTCAAACACGAAAAAGGCCATTTTATAATCAACATGAAAAACCAAAATTCCAAAAGTATAAAACACAAGAAAATGCTTACCGAAGAAAGAAAATGTATCGTGCACGGCACCCTCCACCCTTCCCCGAGGTGCAACTTGTGTCCCTCTCTCCAAAAATGTACTCAATGGGACCGTAATGTTGCAACAACACACAAGTTAACCTGCTGTGAGGAAAGATTGAGTTAGTACATTTCAAACATGAAAAAGGGCATTTTATAATCAACGTGAAAAACCAAAATTCCAAAAGTATAAAACACAAAAAAATGCTTACCGAAGAAAGAAAATGTATCGTGCACGGCACCCTCCACCCTGCCCTGAGGTGCAACTGATGTCCCTCTCTCCAAAAATGTACTCAATGGGACCGTAATGTTGCAACCACACACAACTTGACCTGCTGTGAGGAAAAACTGAGTTAGTACATTTCAAACATGAAAAAGGTCATTTTATAATCAACATGAAAATCCAAAATTCCAAAAGTATGAAACACAAAAAGATGCTTAATGAAGAAAGAAAATGTATCGTGCAAGGCACCCTCCACCCTGCCGTCTGGGGCAACTGATGTCCCTCTCTCCAAAAATGTACTCAATTGGACCATAATGTTGCAAACACACACAAGTTGACCTGCTGTAAGGAAAAATTGAGTTAGTACATTTGAAACATGAAAAAGGTCATTTTATAATCAACATGAAAACCCAAAATTCCAAAACTATAAAACACAAAAAGATGCTTAGAGAAGAAAGAAAATGTATCGTGCACGGCACCGTCCACCCTGCCCTCTGGTGCAACTGATGTCCCTCTCTCCAAAAATGTACTCAATTGGACCATAATGTTGCAACCACACACAAGTCGACCTGCTGTGAGGAAAAATTGAGTTAGTACATTTCAAACATAAAAAAAGTCATTTTATAATCAACACGAAAAACCAAAATTCCAAAAGTATAAAACTCAAAAAAATGCTTACCGAAGAAAGAAAATGTATCGTGCACTGCACCCTCCACACTGCCCTGTGGTGCACTTGATTTCCCTCTCTCAAAAAATCTACTCAATGGGACCGTAATGTTGCAACCACACACAAGTTGACCTGCTGTGAGGAAATATTGAGTTAGTACATTTCAAAAAAGAAAAAGGTAATTTTATAATTAAAATGAAAAACCAAAATTCCAAAAGTATAAAACACAAAAACATGCTCACCGAAGAAAGAAAATGTATCGTGCACCGCACCCTCCACATTGCCCTCTGGTGCAACTGATGTCCCTCTCTCCAAAAATGTACTCAATTGGAGCTTAATGTTGAAAACAACACACAAGTTGACCTGCAGTGAGGAAAAATTGAGTTAGTACATTCCAAACATGAAAAAGGTCATTTTATAATCAACATGAAAAACCAAAATTTCAAAAGTATAAAACACAAAAAAATACTTACCGAAGGAATGAAATGTATCGTGCACCGCACCCTCCACACTGCCCTGTGGTGCAACTGATGTCCCTCTCTCCAAAAATGTACTCAATGGGACCGTAATGTTGCAACCACATACAAGTTGACCTGCTGTGAGGAAAAATTGAGTTAGTACTTTTCAAACATGAAAAAGGTCATTTTATAATCAACATGAAAAACCAAAATTCCGAAAGTATAAAACACAAAGAAATGCTTACCGAAGAATGAAAGTGTATCGTGCACAGCATCCTCCACCCTGCCCTGTGGTGCAACTGGTGTCCTTCTCTCCAAAAATGTACTCAATGGGACCGTAATGTTGCAACCACACACAAGTTTTCCTGCTGTGAGGAAAAATTGAGTTAGTACATTTCAAACATGAAGAAGGTCATTTTATAATCAACATGAAAACCCAAAATTCCAAAAGTATAAAACACAAAAAAATGCTTGCCGAAGAAAGAAAATGTACCGTGCACGGCACCCTCCACCCTGCCCTGTGGTGCAACTGATGTCCCGCTTTCCAAACATGTACTCAATGGGACCGTAATGTTGCAACCACACACAAGTTCACCTGCTGCGAGGAAAAATTGAGTTAGTACATTTCAAACATGAAAAAGGTCATTTTATAAACAACATGAAAAACCATAATTCAAAAAGTATAAAACACAAAAAAATGCTTACCGAAGAAAGGAAATGTATCGTGCACGGCACCCTCCACCCTGCACTGTGGTGCAACTGATGCCCCTCTCTCCAAAAATCTACTTAATCGGACCGTAATGTTGCAACCACACACAAGTTGACCTGCTGTGAGGAAAAATTGAGTTAGTACATTTCAAACATGAAAAAGGTCATTTTGTAATCAACATGAAAAACCAAAATTCCAAAAGTATAAAACACAAAAAAATGCTTACCGAAGAAAGAAAATGTATCGTGCACGGCACCCTCCACCCTGCCCTGTGGTGCAACTGATGTCCCTCTCTCCAAAAATGTACTCAATGGGACCGTAATGTTCCAACCACACACAAGTTGACCTGCTGTGAGGAAAAATTGAGTTTGTACATTTCAGACGTTAAAAAGGTCATTTTATAATCAACATGAAAAACCAAAATTCCAAAGGTATTAAACACAAATAAATGCTTACTGAAGAAAGAAAATGTATCGTGCACGGCACCCTCCACCCTGCCCTGTGGCGCAACTGATGTCCCTCTCTTCAAAAATGTACTCGATGGGACCGTAATATTCCAACCACACACAAGTTGACCTGCTGTGAGGAAAAATTGAGTTAGTACATTTCAAACATGAAAACGGTCATTTTACAATCAATTTGAAAAACCAAAATTCCAAAAGTATAAAACCCAAAAAAATGCTTACCGAAAAAGGAAAATGTATCATGCACGGTACCCTCCAACCTGCCCTGTGGTGCAACTGATGTCCCTCTCTCAAAAAATGTACTTTATGGGACCGTAATGTCGCAACCACACACAAGTTGACCAGCTGTGAGGAAAAATTTAGTTAGTACATTTCAAACATTAAAAACGTCATTTTATAATCAACATGAAAAACCAAAATTCCAAAAGTATGAAACACAAAAAAATGCTTACCGAAGAAAGAAAATGTATCTTGCACAGCATCCTCCACCCTGCCCTGTGGTGCAACTGGCGTCCTTCTTTCCAAAAATGTACTCAATGTGACCGTAATGTTGCAACCACACACAAGTTGACCTCCTGTGAGGAAAAATTGAGTTAGTACATTTCAAACATGAAAAAGGTCATTTTATAATCAACATGAAAAACCAAAATTCCAAAAGCATAAAACACGAAAAAATGCTAACCGAGAATGAAAGTGTATCGTGAACCGCATCCTCCACCCTGCCCTCTGGTGCAACTGATGTCCCTCTCTCCAAAAATGTACTGAATTGGACCGTAATGTTGCAACCACACACAAGTTGACCTGCTGTGAGGAAAAATTGAGTTAGTACATTTCAAACATGAAAAGGGTCATTTTGAAATCAACATGAAAAACTAAAAATTCCAAAAGTATAAAACACAAAAAAAAGCCTCCCGAAGAAAGAAAATGTATCGTGCACGGCACCCTCCACACTGCCCTAAGGTGCAACTGATGTCCCTCTCTCCAAACATGTACTCAATGGGACCGTAATGTTGCAACCACACACAAGTTGACCTGCTGTGAGGAAAAATTGAGTTAGTACATTTCAAACATGAAGAAGGTCATTTTATAATCAGCATGAAAAACCAAATTCCAAAAGTGTAAAACACAAAAAAATGCTTACCGAAGAAAGAAAATATATTGTGCACGGCACCCTCCTCCCTTCCCTGAGGTGCAACTGATGTCCCTCTCTCCAAATATGTACTCAATGGGACCGTAATGTTTCAACAACACACAAGTTGACCTGCTGTGAGGAAAAATTGAATTTGTACATTTCAAACATGAAAAAGGTCGTTTTATAATCAACATGAAAAAGCAAAATTCCAAAAGTAAAAAACACAAAAAAATGCTTACCGAAGGAAGAAAATGTATCGTGCACGGCACCCTCCAGCCTGCCCTGTGGTGCACTTGATGGCCCTCTCTCAGAAAATCTGCTCAATGGGACCGTAATGTTGCAACCACACACAAGTTGACCTGCTGTGAGGAAAAACTGAGTTAGGACATTTCAAACATGAAAAAGGTCATGTTATGATCAACATGAAAATCCAAAATTCCAAAAGTATGAAACACAAAAAGATGCTTACCGAAGAAAGAAAATGTATCGTGCACGGCACCCTCCACCCTGCCCTCTGGGGCAACTGATGTCCCTCTCTCCAAAAATGTACTCAATTGGACCATAATGTTGCAACCACACACAAGTTGACCTGCTGTGAGGAAAAATTGAGTTAGTACATTTCAAACATGAAAAAGGTCATTTTATAATCAACATGAAAAACCAAAATTCCAAAAGTATAAAACACAAAAAAATGTTTACCAAAGAAAGAAAATGTATCGTGCACGGCACCCTCCACACTGCCCTGTGGTGCACTTGATGTCCCTCTCTCCAAAAATCTACTCAATGGGACCGTAATGTTGCAACCACACACCAGTTGACGCGCTGTGAGTAAAAATTGAGTTAGTACATTTCAAACATGAAAAAGGTCATTTTACAATCAATATGAAAAACCAAAATTCCGAAAGTATAAAACACAAAAAAATGCTTACCGAAGAAAGAAAATGTATCGTGCACGGCACCCTCAACCTGCCCTGTGGTGCAACTGTTGTCCCTCTCTCCAAAAATGTACTCAATGGGACCGTAATGTTGCAAACACACACAAGTTTTCCTGCTGTGAGGAACAAATGAGTTAGTACATTTCAAACATGAAGAAGGTCTTTTTATAATCAACATGAAAAACCAAAATTCCAAAAGTATAAAACACAAAAAAATGCTTACCGAAGAAAGAAAATGTACCGTGCACGGCACCCTCCACCCTGCCCTGTGGTGCAACCGATGTCCCTCTCTCCAAACATGTACTCAATGGGACCGTAATGTTGCAAACACACAAAAGTTCACCTGCTGTGAGGAAGAATTGAGTTAGTACATTTCAAACATGAAAAAGGTCCTTTTATAAACAACATGAAAAACCATAATTCCAAAAATATAAAACACAAAAAAGTGCTAATTGAAGGAATAAAATGTATCGTGCACGGCACCCTCCACACTGCTCTGTGGTGCAACTGATGTCCCTCTCTCCAAAAATGTACTCAATGGGACCGTAATGTTGCAACCACATAAAAGTAGACCTGCTGTGAGGAAAAATTGAGTTAGTACATTTCAAACATGAAACAGGGCATTTTATATTCAACGCCAAAAACCAAAATTCCAGAAGTATAAAACACAAAAAGATGCTAACCGAAGAAAGAAAATGTATCCTGACCGCACCCTCCACCCTGCCCTGTGGTGCAACTGATGTCCCTCTCTCCAAAAATGTACTCAATGGGACCGTAATGTTGCAACGACACACAAGTTGACCTGCTGTGAGGAAAAATTGAGTTAGTACATTTCAAACATGAAAAAGGTCATTTTATAATCAACATGAAAAACCAAAATTCCAAAAGTATAAAACACAAAAAAATGCTAACCGAAGAAAGAAAATGAATCGTGCACCGCACCCTCCACCCTGCCCTGTGGTGCAACTGTTGTCCCTCTCTCCAAAAATGTACTCAATTGGGACCGTAATGTTGCAACCACATACAAGTTGACCTGCTGTGAGGAAAAATTGAGTTAGTACATTTCAAACATGAAAAAGGTCATTTTATAATCAACATGAAAAACCAGAATTCAAAAAGTATAAAACACAAAAAAAATGCTTACCGAAGAAGGAAAATGTATCGTGCACGGCACACTCCACCCTGCCCTGTGGTGCAACTGATGTCCCTCTCTCAAAAAATGTACTGAATTGGACCGTAATGTTGTAAAACCACACAAGTTGACCTGCTGTGAGGAAAAATTGAGTTAATACATCTCAAACATGAAAAAGGTCATTTTATAATCAACATGAAAAACCAAAATTCCAAAAGTATTAAACACAAAAAAATGCTTACCGAAGCAAGAAAATGTATCGTGCACGGCACCCTCCACCCTGCCCTGTGGTGCAACTGATGTCCCTCTACCCAAAAATCTACTCAATGGGACCGTAATGTTGCAACCACATGCAAGTTGACATGCTGTGAGGAAAAAATTGAGTTAGTATATTTCAAACATGAAACAGGTCATTTTATAATCAACATGAAAAACAAAAAATTCCAAAAGTATAAAACACAAAAAAATGCTTACCGAAGAAAGAAAATGTATTGTGCACGGCACCCTCCACCCTACCCTGTGTTGCAACTGATGTCCCTCTCTCCAAAAATGTACTCAATGGGACCGTAATGTTGCAACACCACACAAGTTGACCGGCTGTGAGGAAAATTTGAGTTAGTACATTTCAAACATGAAAACGGTCATTTTATAATCAACATGAAAAACCCAAATTCCAAAAGGATAAAACACAAAAAAATGCTAACCGAAGAAAGAAAATGTAACGTGCACGGTACCCTCCACCCTGCCCTGTGGTACAACTGATGTCCCTCTCTCCAAATATGTACTCAATGGGACCGTAATGTTGCAACACCACACAAGTTGACCGGCTGTGAGGAAAATTTGAGTTAGTACATTTCAAACATGAAAACGGTCATTTTATAATCAACATGAAAAACCAAAATTCCAAAAGTATAAAACACAAAAAAATGCTTACCGAAGAAAGAAAATGTATCGTGCACGGCACCCTCCACCATGCCCTGTGGTGCAACTGATGTCCCTCTCTCCAAAAATCTACTCAATGGGACCGTAATGTAGCAACCACATGCAAGTTGACCTGCTGTGAGGAAAAAATTGAGTTAGTACATTTCAAACATGAAAAAGGTCATTTTATAATCAACATGAAAAACAAAAAATTCCAAAAGTATAAAACACAAAAAAATGCTTACCGAAGAAAGGAAATGTATTGTGCACGGCACCCTCCACCCTGCCCTGTGGTGCAACTGATGTCCCTCTCTCCAAAAATGTACTCAATGGGACCGTAATGTTGCAACACCACACAAGTTGACCGGCTGTGAGGAAAATTTGAGTTAGTACATTTCAAACATGAAAACGGTCATTTTATAATCAACATGAAAAACCAAAATTCCAAAAGTATAAAACACAAAAAAATGCTTTCCGAAGAAAGAAAATGTATCGTGCACGGCACCCTCCACCCTGCCCTGTGGTACAACTGATGTCCCTCTTTCCAAAAATGTACTCAATGGGACCGTAATGGTGCAACCACACACAAGTTGACCTGCTGTGAGGAAAAAATTGATGTAGTACATTTCAAACATGAAGATGGTCATTTTATAATCAACATGAAAAACCAAAATTCCAAAAGTATAAAACACAAAAAAATTCTTACCGAAGAAAAAAATGTATCGTGCACGGCACCCTCCACCCCGCCCTCTGGTGCAACTGATGTCCCTCTCTCCAAAAATCTACTCAATGGGACCGTAATGTTGTAACTACACACAAGTTGTCCTGCTGTGAGGAAAAATTGAGTGAGTACATTTCAAACATGAAAAAGGCCATTTCATAATCAACACGAAAAACCAAAATTCCAAAAGTATAAAACACAAAAAAATGCTTACCGAAGAAAAAAAATGTATCGTGCACGGCACCCTCCACCCTGCCCTGTTGTGCATTTGAAGTCCCTCTCTCCAAAAATGTACTCAATGGGACCGTAATGGTGCAACCACACACAAGTTTACCTGCTGTGAGGAAAAAATTGATGTAGTACATTTCAAACATGATAAAGGTCATTTTAAAATCAACATGAAAAACCAAAATTCCAAAAGTATAAAACACAAAAATATGCTTACCGAAGAAAGAAAATGTATCGTGCACCGCACCCTCCACCCTGCCCTGTGGTGCAACTGATGTCCCTCTCTCCAAAAATCTACTCAATGGGACCGTAATGTTGCAACCAGACTCTAGTTGACCTGCTGTGAGGAAAAATTGAGTTAGTACATTTTAGACATGAAAATGGTCATTTTATAATCAACATGAAAAACCAAAATTCCAAAACTATAAAACACAAAAAAATGCTTACCGAAGAAAGAAAATGTAACGTGCACGGCACCCTCCACCCTGCCCTGTGGTGCAACTTATGTCCCTCTCTCCAAAAATGTACTCAATGGGACCGTAATGTTGCAACCACACACAAGTTGACCTGCTGTGAGGAAAAATTGAGTTAGTACATTTCAAACATGAAAAAGGTCATTTGATAATCAACATGAAAAACCAAAATTCCAAAAGGATAAAACACAAAAAAATGCTTACCGAAGAAAGAAAGGGTAACGTGCACGGCACCCTCCACCCTGCCCTGTGGTGCAACTGATGTTCCTCTCTCCAAAAATGTACTCAATGGGACCGTAATGTTGCATCCACACACAAGTTGACCTGCTGTGAGGAAAAACTGAGTTAGTACATTTCAAACATGAAAAAGGTCATTTTATAATCAACATGTTGTTGTTGTTGCTGTGGTCTTCAGTCCTGAGACTGGTTTGATGCAGCTCTCCATGCTACTCTATCCTGTGCAAGCTTTTTCATCTCCCAGTACCTACTGCAACCTACATCCTTCTGAATCTGCTTAGTGTATTGATCTCTTGGTCTCCCTCTAGGATTTTTATCCTCCACGCTGCCCTCCAATACTAAATTGGTGATCCCTTGATGCCTCAGAACATGTCCTACCAACTGATCCCTTCTTCTGGTCAAGTTGTGCCACAAACTTCTCTTCTCCCCAATCCTATTCAATACTTCCTCATTAGTTATGTGATCTACCCATCTAATCTTCAGCATTCTTCTGTAGCACCACATTTCGAAAGCTTCTATTCTCTTCTTGTCCAAACTATTTATCGTCCATGTTTCACTTCCATACATGGCTACACTCCATATGAATACTTTCAGAAATGACTTCCTGACACTTAAATCAATACTGGATGTTAACAAATTTCTCTTCTTCAGAAACGCTTTCCTTGCCATTGCCAGCCTACATTATATATCCTCTCTACTTCGACCATCTACAGTTATTTTGCTCCCCAAATAGCAAAACTCCTTTACTACTTTGAGTGCCTCATTTCCTAATCTAATTCCCTCAGCATCACCCGACTTAATTCGACTACATTCCATTATCCTTGTTTTCCTTTTGTTGATGTTCATCTTATATCCTCCTTTCAAGACACTGTCCATTCCATTCAACTGCTCTTCCAAGTCCTTTGCTGTCTCTGACAGAATTACAATGTCATCGGCGAACCTCAAAGTTTTTATTTCTTCTCCATGAATTTCAATACCTACTCCGAGTTTTTCTTTTGTTTCCTTTACTGCTTGGTCAATATACAGATTGAACAACATCGGGGAGAGGCTACAACCCTGTCTTACTCCCTTCCCAACCACTGCTTCCCTTTCATGTCCCTCGACTCTTATAACTGCCATCTGGTTTCTGTACAAATTGTAAATAGCCTTTCGCTCCCTGTATTTTACCCCTGCCACCTTTAGAATTTGAAAGAGAGTATTCCAGTCAACATTGTCAAAAGCTTTCTCTAAGTCTACAAATGCTAGAAATGTAGGTTTGCCTTTCCTTAATCTTTCTTCTAAGATAAGTTGTAAGGTCAGTATTGACTCACGTGTTCCAGTGTTTCTACGGAATCCAAACTGATCTTCCCCGAGGTTGGCTTCTACTAGTTTTTCCATTCGTCTGTAAAGAATTCGTGTTAGTATTTTGCAGCTGTGACTTATTAAGCTGATAGTTCGGTAATTTTCACTTCTGTCAACACCTGCTTTCTTTGGAATTGGAATTATTATATTCTTCTTGAAGTCTGAGGGTATTTCGCCTGTTTCATACATCTTGCTCACCAGATGGTAGATTTTTGTCAGGACTGGCTCTCCCACGGCCGTCAGTAGTTCCAATGGAATATTGTCTACTCCGGGGGCCTTGTTTCGACTCAGGTCTTTCAGTGCTCTGTCATACCCCTCACGCAGTATCATATCTCCCATTTCATCTTCATCTACATCCTCTTCCATTTCCATAATATTGTCCTCAAGTACATCGCCCTTGTATAGACCCTCTATATACTCCTTCCACCTTTCTGCTTTCCCTTCTTTGCTTAGAACTGGGTTTCCATCTGAGCTCTTGATATTCATACAAGTCGTTCTCTTACCTCCAAAGGTCTCTTTAATTTTCCTGTAGGGGGTACCAATCTTACCCCTAGTGAGATGGGCCTCTACATCCTTACATTTATCCTCTAGCCATCCCTGCTTAGCCATTTTGCACTTCCTGTCGATCTCATTTTTGAGACGTTTGTATTCCTTTTTGCCTGCTTCATTTCAATCAACATGAAAAACAAAAATTCCAAAAGTTTAAAACACACAAAATTCTTACCGAAGAAAAAAAATGTATCGTGCACCGCACCATCCACCCTGCTCTGTGGTGCAACTGATGTCCCTCTCTCCAAAAATGTACTCAATTGGACCATAATGTTGCAACCACACACAAGTTGACCTGCTGTGAGGAAAAATTGAGTTAGTACAATTCAAACATGAAAAAGGTCATTTTATAACTAAAAAGGAAAAACCAAAGTTCCAAAAGTATAAAACACAAAAAAATGCTTACCGAAGAAAGAAAATGTACTGTGCAAGGCAACCTCCACCCTGCCCTGGGGTGCAACCGATGTCCCTCTCTCCAAACATGTACTCAATGGGACCGTAATGTTGCAACCACACACAAGTTGACCTGCTGTGAGGAAAAATTGAGTTACTACATTTCAAACATGAAAAAGGTCATTTTATAACTAAAAAGGAAAAACCAAAGTTCCAAAAGTATAAAACACAAAAAAATGCTTACCGAAGAAAGAAAATGTACCGTGCACGGCACCCTCCACCCTGCCCTGTGGTGCAACCGATGTCCCTCTCTCCAAAAATGTACTCAATGGGACCGTAATGTTGCAACCACACACAAGTTGACCTGCTGTGGGGAAAAATTGAGTTAGTACATTTCAAACATGAAAATGGTTATTTTATAATCAACATGAAAAACCAAAATTCCAAAAGTATAAAACAGAAAAAAATGCTTACCGAAGAAAGAAAATATATCGTGCACGGCACCCTCCACCATGCCCTATGGTGCAACTGATGTCCCTCTCTCCAAAAACGTACTCAATGGGACCGTAATGTTGCAACCACACACAAGTTGACCTGCTGTGAGGAAAAACTGAGTTAGTACATTTCAAACATGAAAAAGGTCATTTTATAATCAACATGTTGTTGTTGTTGCTGTGGTCTTCAGTCCTGAGACTGGTTTGATGCAGCTCTCCATGCTACTCTATCCTGTGCAAGTTTTTTCATGTCCCAGTACCTACTGCAACCTACATCCTTCTGAATCTGCTTAGTGTATTGATCTCTAGGTCTCCCTCTACGATTTTTACCCTCCACGCTGCCCTCCAATACTAAATTGGTGATCCCTTGATGCCTCAGAACATGTCCTACCAACCGATTCCTTCTTCTGGTCAAGTTGTGCCACAAACTTCTCTTCTCCCCAATCCTATTCAATACTTCCTCATTAGTTATGTGATCTACCCATCTAATCTTCAGCATTCTTCAGTAGCACCACATTTCAAAAGCTTCTATTCTCTTCTTGTCCAAACTATTTATCGTCCATGTTTCACTTCCATACATGGCTACATTCCATACGAATAATTTCAGAAATGACTTCCTGACACTTAAATCAATACTGGATGTTAACAAATTTCTCTTCTTCAGAAACGCTTTCCTTGCCATTGCCAGCCTACATTTTATATCCTCTCTACTTCGACCATCATCAGTTATTTTGCTCCCCAAATAGCAAAACTCCTTTACTACTTTAAGTGCCTCATTTCCTAATCTAATTCCCTCAGCATCACCCGACTTAATTCGACTACATTCCATTATCCTTGTTTTCCTTTTGTTGATGTTCATCTTATATCCTCCTTTCAAGACACTGTCCATTCCATTCAACTGCTCTTCCAAGTCCTTTGCTGTCTCTGACAGAATTACAATGTCATCGGCGAACCTCAAAGTTTTTATTTCTTCTCCATGAATTTTAATACCTACTCCGAATTTTTCTTTTGTTTCCTTTACTGCTTGGTCGATATACAGTTTGAACAACATCGGGGAGAGGCTACAACCCTGTCTTACTCCCTTCCCGACCACTGCCTCCCTTTCATGTCCCTCGACTCTTATAACTGCCATCTGGTTTCTGTACAAATTGTAAATAGCCTTTCGCTCCCTGTATTTTAGCCCTGCCACCTTTAGAATTTGAAAGAGAGTATTCCAGTCAACATTGTCAAAAGCTTTCTCTATGTCTACAAATGCTAGAAACGTAGGTTTGCCTTTCCTTAATCTTTCTTCTAAGATAAGTTGTAAGGTCAGTATTGCCTCACGTGTTCCAGTGTTTCTACGGAATCCTAACT
Organism: Schistocerca serialis cubense; assembly: GCF_023864345.2. Classification (NCBI taxonomy): domain Eukaryota; kingdom Metazoa; phylum Arthropoda; class Insecta; order Orthoptera; family Acrididae; genus Schistocerca; species Schistocerca serialis. The sequence goes on from NC_064644.1 coordinate 6,394,100, forward strand.
GATCTTCCCCGAGGTTGGCTTCTACTAGTTTTTCCATTCGTCTGTAAAGAATTCGTGTTAGTATTTTGCAGCTGTGACTTATTAAGCTGATAGTTCGGTAATTTTCACATCTGTCAACACCTGCTTCCTTTGGGATTGGAATTATTACATTCTTCTTGAAGTCTGAGGGTATTTCGCCTGTTTCATACATCTTGCTCACCAGAAGGTAGATTTTTGTCAGGACTGGCTCTACCACGGCCGTCAGTAGTTCCAATGGAATATAGTCTACTCCGGGGGCCTTGTTTCGACTCAGGTCTTTCAGTGCTCTGTCATACCCCTCACGCAGTATCATATCTCCCATTTCATCTTCATCTACATCCTCTTCCATTTCCATAATATTGTCCTCAAGTACATCGCCCTTGTATAGACCCTCTATATACTCCTTCCACCTTTCTGCTTTCCCTTCTTTGCTTAGAACTGAGTTTCCATCTGAGCTCTTGATATTTATACAAGTCGTTCTCTTATCTCCAAAGGTCTCTTTAATTTTCCTGTAGGCGGTATCTATCTTACCCCTAGTGAGATAGGCCTCTACATCCTTACATTTATCCTCTAGCCATCCCTGCTTAGCCATTTTGCACTTCCTGTCGATCTCATTTTTGAGACGTTTGTATTCCTTTTTGCCTGCTTCATTTCAATCAACTTGAAAAACAAAAATTCCAAAAGTATAAAACACAAAAAAATGCTTACCGAAGAAAAAAAATGTATCGTGCACCGCACCATCCACCTTGCCCTGTGGTGCAACTGATGTCCCTCTCTCCAAAATTGTACTCAATTGGACCATAATGTTGCAACCACACACAAGTTGACCTGCTGTGAGGAAAAATTGAGTTAGTACATTTCAAACATGAAAAAGGTCATTTTATAACTAAATAGGAAAAACCAAAGTTCCAAAAGTATA